>NW_021853396.1:54430-67395 GCF_003651465.1 Formica exsecta
TCAGAGGCTTCGGCGCCTATGGCGCCCCTAAACTTCCACACCCGTGTCTCGGCCCCACCATGGGACCGCCCCACCACGCGCCGACTCGCGTGAGTGGGAGGCCGGCCGCCGGTATATAAGGCGCTCCGGCGAGCGTAGCGTTACCAGTTCCCGATCCCGATTCCTGTCACGTACAACTCTCCGGATCCTGAACCGACTCTCGCGTTATACCAGGCTACGGGCTTCGCGTAGTTAGGCCGGGCTTCCCGGTTGCCGGAACGGCGCATCTTGATCTCTCGTGTTACACCAGGCTACGGGCTTTCCGTAGTTAGGCCGGGCTTCCCGGTTGCTGGGCCGGCACACCTTGATACCCCGCCTTATACCAGGCTACGGGCTTCCCGTAGTTAGGCCGGGCTTCCCGGTTGCTGGGACAGCGCATCCTGCTAGCTTGTAAGTCCGTACCGCGTTCTCCGCAACCTGTTATATCGTAAGACCGTTTGTATATACCGCGACCTGTTTGTACCGTAAAACCGCTTTGGTCTCCGCGTCCTAAGGGACTCTAGCACCGCCTTGTATATACCGCGACCTGTTCTACCGTCAGACCACTTTGGTCCCCGCATGTTGTTAAGATTTAAGACCGTTTTGTATCTATACCGCGACCCGCTAGATCGTAAGACCGCGTTGTATATACCGCATCTAGACCGGCCATCGGGCCAAATCTTGTGATTGCAGAGTTAATTAAACGTATTAGAATAGCCACCAGTGTCGCGCCGACTCCACCTTTACACACGGCCTTCAGACTACAATAGCGTGCTAGTCCTTCTAAGGATAAGCCGCAGAAAGTGCCGACGCCCCGTCCTTCTAAGGATAAGGTAGTCGGGCAGTTGGAATTACATTGAAGGCCATGCGACACCCCGTAGCATTTCAGATCAATTCTGTTTGTCTTAGAATAACAATAATTGCTTGCATGCGAATACTGCGATCGCAGAACACGTCCGCATGAGCCGCGCTCGCTTCCCGAGCTCCACGCGCACCAGTCAACGCGTAGAACCGCTATCGCGAACTTCTGTACGCACCGCTCTCGCATGTTGCATTGTAAATAGTATAGCTTTCGCGAACTTCTGTACGCACCGCTCCCGCATGTTGCATTGTACATATACTATAGCTTGCGGTGTTTAACTATCTTTCACAACTATTTGAATAAACGCATTGTTTAACCGATTATACTGAGAAAAAGTGAGTTAGAGTTTCTCCCTTCTCCCGAATCCTGACACCGGCGAGCGTGATCCGCGGCGTACGGGAAAGGTGAAACGTTACACTACATTATGTATCATCATATTAAGTATAACCGCATTATGTATCATTATATTTTCTATAAAAATTTAATTGTACGTCTTAATCTTTTAAGAATGTATTTGTCATACAGTTACAAAATACACGTACTATAAGAATGAGCCGCGTCTTTCTTTTATCGCGACCGCGTATCCTTCCCGCGATAAACGCTCGCCGCATATCTCCTACACTAAAATGTTTATACCGTTTTACTCGTCATAAAGCGTTTAACAGTTCTCGCGTACAGTTTTTAAGAAATAAGGTATTAATCGAAAAATGTCGACGTACTATAACGTAAATTGTCATTGCACATATGTGTACATGATGCTACCGCATTATCTGGTAAGTAGTACGCTCGGTATTTCCGTTATATATTTTGCGCGTATTCGCGATATATATTATTTAAATAATATATTTCAGTTGATAGAGGAAATTCGATTTTTGAACATTTTGCACCGTGGATGTGTCGTAACCAGCAATGGGAGTTGGATAATTTGTGGAGGGACACACGGGAGGCCCGCGAGTGGGATGAGAGATATCCGGCTATATATTACGAGGATATATTTTGTTTGCGGAAATTATTCGGTCTTGAGCCTTATGACGAGTAAGAAGTGTGGTAATTATCGTAAGTATCTTCTTTTTTAAATTTATAATACATTAAAAATAAATTTACTAATAATTTTTTTCTATTTCAGAAGCAGCTTCTACATTTTATACGCTTTATATATTTTTTATTTTACATATTTTTATGTTAAATAAGTTTTCTATTAAATGTATTTTCTATTAAATGTATTTTTATATTAAATGTGTGTATGTATGTATGTATAAACTTTTATTGGTCCCCTATGGAATTACAATCTTTACATTTTCCGCATTAACCTCTCCGCCGCAACCTAACCTTCCTAACTTTCTCTCTCTTTTTCCGCTCTGTTCGCCTGTTATCCTTACGTCTATCTTACACTCTACTTATAGCTATCTTACAATATGCCTTATTTCCTACATGGACCTCCGCTTCCGCCGTTCTTCCCTTTATTTCTCTTCCCTTTCCCTTTCCCTTTCACTCTCTCTCTCTCTCTCTCTTTCTCTTTCTCTCTCTCTCTCTCTCTCTCTCTTATTCTCCCGCTTCTCTCCTACTCTTATTTTCATTCTCCCACTCTCTCTCTCTCTCTCTGTCTCTCTTTCTCTTTCATCACACTCACTCGCACACTCACATCCCGCATGCCAACACACTTTCTCTTTCCTTCCCCTTATTCTCTTTGCCATGCCTTTTCTATCTCTTTCATCCATTCCTCACCCCCTCCGTCTCTTCCTAATATCCTTTTCATTACTCCCTGCCAACTCTCTTCCTTCCCCCTCTCTCCTCTCATACTTCCTTCCCACACATGCTCCCATGTCTCTTCCTCTCCCCCGCAAACTCGACATTTCCTCTTCTCCTCTCTCTCCCAATATAATCTTTCTTTAACTTCGTTTTCCAGTCTAAATTTTATTACTCTTTTTCATCTGCTCTCCGCCCATCTCTTTTTTAAATATTCTGGAATACCCTCTCCTCTCACTCTTCTATACCACTTATTGTACTTAGAATCTCCTATTTTCTTCTCCCTCTCTTCCTCCTGCCTTCTCTTGTCTCTCTCCTCTAACTCCCCATAATCCCTTTTTTCGTCCTCTTTCTTGTACCCCGCTTTCCCTTAAAAACTCCTTTCTCTCCTGCTTCTATGTCCCTATTATCCTCCCTCTTTTCCATCTTCCCCTCATCTCTATCCAACACCTTCTAGCTATTTCTCCTCCCTACCCTTCTTCCAGTCTCTTTTCCAAGCCCTTCTTCCTGCTCTCCCTCTTATTAATCCTCTTCCTACCTCTTCCCTAATCATGTATCCTGGAGTTTTCCGGTCTACTTCCATTGTCCACTTCATGTATCTTTCGTATGTTTCCTCTATCTCCTTTTTCTCTTTCCACCCCCATATCTCTGCTCCATTAGCGTCCACACCATTGTATCATACAGCCACTTTCCCCTTTCCCAATCCTTTCCCCACAACCTTTTCCCAATTCCCCACACCTCCCTCATCACTATAGCCGCCCTTTTCTCCTCTCCCTTACATGCGCCTCCTGCCCTCCATTCCTTTGTATAGTATACTCCAGATATTTGAACTGCTTCACTTCTAATTTCTTCCCCTTCCATCTCCAGTTTATCTTCTTTGTCCTCCCACCTCCTTTTCTGAATCTCATTATCTTAGTCTTTTCCGCATTCAATTCCAGTCTTTTTATCTAAATATCTCTCTAGTCTACTCAATATAGCCCTCATATCTTGTTCCTCTTCCGCCATCAACATCACGTCATCGGCATACGCCAGTGTATAAATCTTTCCCTCTCCCAGCCGCATTCCATCCCAATCTCCTCCTCCTCTTTTCATATCCTCCTCCAGATCCGACAAGAGAATGTTAAATAACATTGGATTAAGCGGACACCCCTGCCTTAAACCTCTCGCTGTCCAAAACTCCTCCCCCGTCTTCTCCCCCACTCCAACCCTGCTTTTTGTTTCCTCTTCTATCCTTACCATTAGTCCTTCTCTTATTCCCCTTTTCTTCATCGACCTTATTAGTATCTCCCTGTCCATCGAATCAAATGCCGCCCTCAGGTCCACAAACACTGCCGTCATTTTTCCTCCCTTCTTTCCTATCTGTCGGTTAATTAGATAGTTTAGCGCGTATATCTGGTCTATTGTTCCCATCCCTCTTCTAAACCCCGCCTGGTTCTCTGACAGCACCCCTTTCATCTCCATCTTTTCTCTCAATCTTTCCCCTAATGCCGCCGCATTATATTAAATGTATTTTTATATTAAATGTATTTTTATATTAAATGTATTTTTATATTGAATGTATTTTTATATTAAATGTATTTTATATTAAACGTATATCTTCTAAAAATAAATTTATTTTTACGTACATACTACTTATATAATAAATGAATACCATCTATTTTTTTATCGCGACCGTGTATCCTTCAGCGATAAGAGAGAACGTCGATGCGACGCTTACTCCGAGCAGCGCGAGTCGCGGGAGAAGGATAGCGCGAGGTATGGCTAGAGTCCTTAGGTACGGCGTTCGCGCGACCGTGAAAGAGACACGGGAGAAGGATAGCGCAACGTCGGCGCGTCGCTTACTACGAGCAGTGCGAGGCGCGTGAGAAGGATGGCGCGAAGTATCCGCACGGACGCGGGAGAAGGATAGCGTGAGATATGGCATTCGCAAGACGGCGCGAGAGGGATAGCGCACGGATGCGAGAGGCATAGCGTTTGCAAGGGTGTAGGAAAAGGAAAGAAAGAGGAGCGGAAAAAATTGGTACTTTGTTTAATATTAATAATGTTTATTTATAGAAATTTGTGTCATACAAATGTGTATGTGTGTATGATATATACAGAGAGAAGCCTGAGAGCGGTCATCCCCCCGATTTAGCTGCAACCCACATTCAAGACGCCTCTATGTGCACAAAACGTGCACATTGAACTACATAGCCATGTGCACGATACTTTTCAATGGGTAATACGCTATGTGCACGGTTTTTGGTTCCATTCCGTGCTATGTGCATAAAGTGTCGGTAATACGGAGCTATAATGTAAAATTCACATTATTGATGTATGTTCGGGAGTCGACCTCGACGAGATCGCCCGAAACTGAGAGAAACGCTCAGAAATGAGCGAGAAGCAATGTGTAACGCGAATCCGTAGATCCGCTGGAGGATAAGGAGATGTTCAGAAAATACTCGAGTGTAGATTGTTTTCAATATTCGTTTTATTTAGAATACTAGGAGCGAGCGACGGCACGTATTCCGCGTATCCGACGGAAATCTTCAAAATGTCCTGTTAATGACTGCCCTTTTTCGCGGTTCAGAAATCTTGATTAAGAGTTTCTTGCTAGAAACTCTCGCGAGAACAGAAATCTTGACCGCGAACGCTGGATGGAATTTAGCGCGAGGCAGAGGACATTCGCGATGCGGATAACGAGCGTCGACTCTCGAATTCCAAACAATTAACTTTCACAATATCTGAGCACTAAATAATGAAAGAACACGAATTGAGATGTGACCAAATTGCTCGCCGCGAGAATATGAGTGCGATATTATGCGAGACAATTCGGACCGAATTTTAAATTTTATTAAATTAACCGAATTAAATTTTATTAAATTGACCGAATTAAATTTTTTGGATGGACAAATAGTTATTTTGAAAAAGGGACTTTGATGAGTTTTAAGTGTTATATCTTCTTTACGCAATCTATAGTAGGTTCTCTCCACCTTGTTGATTCCAGGAGGCGCACTAATAAATGTTCTGTGAACATATTGATTCGGTTGCTTCCTGGTTTGCCAACCGAGGAGAGATGTGAACCGTAAAAAATTGAGACTCTCATGACATCCGTGAGGAAGATGTACTTACGATATCTTGGTGATGTCTAAACAACGAATATTATTGCGATACAATTTGCTATAGATTAGTTCATTGCCCCGCCGATTTAACTATCTTTTTTGTTTGCGATTATTTTTTCATGCTGAAGAAGGTCCCAAAAAGGACCAAAACGTTCGTCTAATTATAATTTTATAATGTAAATCGACATTCGGCTAAACTATAATTTAAATAAAGTATGCGCACCAACTCCAGCGCTGGCTCTTACTTGCCAATTATTTATGTTTGAGTTTGTATTTAATAGAGCCTGTACTTTTGAGTTTATTGTATAATAATTTCGTTAATAAAAATCCCATTCAAAAATCGGAATATAGATTTTTAGTTTTATTTCTGTAAATTCTATTTTTACATTATACAATTAAAGTGTAACCGAATATTATACGATTTATTTTACGACGATCATTAGGTTTCCCCAATGACAGTGCAGATTTTAGAGATTTTCATTATTATGCAGAACATAAATACAAAAATGTTGGTATAAACTTTAAATTTCGATATAACTAAAATAGGCACAAAAATCATAACAGATATCTGGGAAATATAATAATAATATTTTTGTAGAAAAATATCCAGTGTTTGTTAATTTATAAACTTGTTTTAGAAAGAATAATTTTAGACGCGTGTTTAGTGTTTATTAGGCGAACTGTAGAATAATATAGATATTTCGAGATTTTAACGTGTCAATAAATATTAACAGGTCATCTCGGAACATACGTTATAATTGACTTTTAACTGTCGATAGATCGATTATTCTACGATTGCCGCGAAAATAAGCGGCAAACAATAAACAGAACAGAAGCAAACGAGGTTTGCCTCTGTTTTGTTTATTGTTTGCCGCTTATTTTTGCGGCAGTCTTAGACAGAACTTGTCATGTGACGGTCCTATTCTATCGAGATTTTTGATCCTCCTCCATCGGTAAGTCTTAAATATTATTGTTATTTTAAGCATTTTCCACCACATTGTTTAAACGTTTTTTAGAAGTTCCATGGTTTATATGTGTTACCCGCAAGTTTTTGGAACAACTATGTGGTGGACAATGCATTCCTTGGGAGGCCGTTGGAGGGTTTTCGATTTTAGTAACAACTGACCGTCTACGTTATTATAGTTTATTCCGGAACCATGCTTTCTCGTAGTACTTTGCGTTTGTGACCACTATTCATTACATTATTTTTTACTCTTATTTTATACACTGAAGAGAGTCCAGATTGGGACAGAAACGTTTGTTTTACTTTTTTATGGTCTTGATATTTATATTGTGATTAGTATTATTTATTATTTATACGATTATATTTTTTATTTGTTCTAATTATTTATTTATATTTTTTTTTATTGTTTCTGATTAAATGTTCGTTAAATTGTCAATGCGCTAATTATGTTTATATAAGAACAATGTTTATTTGCTCTTTTAGCCCTGTTTACATACTTGTAAAATAAAAATAATACAATCTTTGCGTACAAGCAATGAGTAATACGAAAATGAACAGAGTATTTTCACATAAATGCATCATATAGAATGCATTTTTTTATTTAATTGTTATTTTTAACAGCATACGCACAGATCGAGATTAACAATAAAACAAAGCGATTAATAATTATGTTTATATAAGAACAATGTTTATTTGCTTCTTTAGCCCTGTTTACATACTTACCAATATCTGGCTTTGTCAATCATTATTCATTATTAATTATAGCTTTTAAATTATTAAAATATGGCAAATATAAAAATAATAATGTTTTAATTCACAAAAACATTTTATTTGTAATTTATTTGTATTATATTTAAAGAAATTAAAATCTTTAATAATAAAAATATATAGACACACATACACACGTGTGTATGTATGTGTTCTTTTTTTTATTGGCTTTCAATTTCTTTTTCAATTTTAGAAACATGACGTAAAGATCGCAATCACAGTTGAAATAATTGCATAAATCTATGACTAGCAGATCTTATCACGGGGAAATATACATATGTAATTTCCTATAGTAACTGAAAAAATCAGTTATGTTTTTGACGTCTATTTTTCCCAATATTTATGCAAGACGTCTTATTATTTATGAATGATTTATTCACATTATTTGTATGATATATATTTCACGGTATTTGTATGTCTTATCTTGTCATTGTAAATACACCGTGTGCCAATGATTTAATATGTTTTGCGCTAATTAATTTCCTTCAAATTGCATTATTATTTGTATCTCATTTTGCATCATTGATAATCAGAAAATGCATGATTTTACAATTTCTTAGCATGATCGCATTAAGATCTTTTGTTTATTCCGTGATGGGATCTGCTAGTCAATGATTTATGCAATTATATCAACTGTGATTGCGATCTACGAAATCGAAAAATTCATGCTTATTTTTCTCATTATTTGAAAGTAATACTTGCTGCAAAGTAACATAATTTGTAAACATTTTATGACCGAACATATTGATATATGTTCAGTCATAAAATATGTTCAAACGAATCATATTTTTATGCTGCAATAAGTATTTCTTCCTGCAATGATAAAATTATAAGATTCAAATAATAGTAACAATTTACAGGAAATGTTTGCTTCAATATATATTTGACTGGTTTGTTATTTTTTTTATAAATATGCGTTCTATATTATTTAACTTTTTCGTACATACCTTTTCCCATTTGTAAATACCTGCTAATGTTTTTATTGCAGCTTGTCGTCCTAGTTTTTGCAGTGCTTTAAGTCATTTCGTTTTTCTATTTTCTATTTTTATTTTTTTATTTTTTCTTTCTTCTCCATATCATTTATTAATTTTTCTTTATTATATAAAATGGTGCCCAAGATTACATGAAATGATGTCTAAGACAATTTATTCTTTTAAAGTTTTTTTCTATACTCACATCTGAAATTTATTTGTTTAGAAAGTTTTTGACTTTTCTGTGAGATGCACTGCCTTTTTTATTAGCACGATTATTATATCTCGTACGAGAATATAATTTTACTCTAATCATATATTTCAGCGCTTTAAGCCGATGATTGTAGCAGCACGCATCGTTTTTATCTAACCATCCAGGATGTATTTTATTCGTTAAATCTACGCATTCCTTTGTTATTTTGTTCAAAATTTGTGTGGAAGCCCAATAATTTTGCCAGGTTCGATTAAATGCCATTAATTGTGTTTTATCCACTTTGGTAAAAAGAGTTGTTGGTCGTATTAATTTTGTTACAGTAGGAGCATCTTCTTCTATGTTTGGATATTCTCTAAATTCTATATATTTTTCATTTTCTGTCGCGTGCTCCATTGGCGTTTTCATCATAATATTGCGGCAATTATCGCAATTTATTTTTGCAATGCTTCGTCGTGCTACATATCCAGCGAAAAATGCAATAGCATTTTGATCGTAAGAGTTAAGCGGATTTATATTTTTCAGATCTTCCATATTATCATATTCATCGAGAATTTTTGTGTCTTCCATAAGCAATTCATCTTCAGGATCAATATTATGTTGTATAATAGTATGACTTTCACTCAGAATATTTTCCATTGTCTTTACAAGTTGACTCGGTGGATTTATAAGAGGTTTCTGGGCACTGAACATTGCCTTTTTCACTTGTTTGAATATATCCTGTACAGAGTATATGTCTACGAAAGAGACGAACCGTTCTTGCTGTAGGATTAGGATTAAATCCTCCGCGCTGTCTTAATTTGGAGAATAAATGTTCGACGGAGTCTTGATTGCATAATCCAGTAGCAAATTCGAATGCTTTATATTGATTTTCCAGATCTTTATATGTTTTTAAAATAGCTTGTCCTGTTAAGCTAAAGCCTTTCAAACAAGGAATTTTCGATACTCTTTCTGATGATATGGACCATCTTGAACACCATCTAACAAAATCTGTTAATAAATCTTCAATATCAGGATTTTTAGAAGACAATAATCGTTTTCCACCGAATTTAATATTAAGGCTATAAGAATTACAGGCGTCAATTATTTTATTCATACGCTCTGTAAAGTCAGCCGTTGCTTCCCATGTATTTGTCTGTAATTGTTTTCCGTAGCCAGCTGTTTTTATTGCGGCTGCGAACTTATGACTGAATAATTGAAAAGCTCTTTTTACATTCATTGCCTCAAAAGTAATTGGATAAATATGCGCTTCTGTTATATGAGATAACAAGTTTGAACCTCCTTTTGCGGCGTCATCAATAGACCATGTCAATTCAAAATCAGCATATGATGCGATTACTTTTCCATCGCAATATAAATATCTGTGTTTTCTTAGTAGACTCGCCAATCTCTTTACTAAATGCGGAAAATCATATGTGGGTAGGTAAGGGATAGGTGATCTATCGTTTCGAAATTAATCCATAGGATTCTACCCAATTTATCCTAATTGAAGGTAGATGAATGAATGAGCCAGTTTTTACACAGATATAATACATTTATTTTTTCTATATACATTAATAGCGTAGGTTGCGATTGCACGCATAAGGGCTATTATTGTTGTTGTTGCACATGGGCTTGCGTTTGCCCCCGTGTCTCTTTGTCTGTGTCGAGGCGTCGACCGTCTTCTTAAGGCCAGAGAACTGGACTGGGCTGGTCTGAGTCCCGCACGTTATCCCCTTAGAGGATTCTTTTATGGGCGAGACCTTGATGGGAGAAATCAGCGGAGGCGGCTTCCAAGTTATTGTGGGCGATACCAGGACTTGCTCCCATCGGGGCGGTGAGATTGGCAGGTGTTCCTTTCGTTTAAGATCCTCGGTTCTGGAGTGGTTTGATACCCGAACGCTGAGGATCCTTGCCGTTCGGGTACTGGTGATCCTGGACGACTGGGCGCTGGAGCGAGATCCTTCCTTCGAAGGGCCACTGAAGGGTGGCCAGAGACCGGAGATTACCGGTGAACCTGCACTGATGAGTGACAGTGACCTGTCGCTTATTGTTATTGGGGAGCAGGCACCAGTGATCGTCGGGGAGCAGGTCCCAGGAGATGAAGGCGACCGCGCGCCGGAGGACGTTGGCGCCCGGGCGCCTGACGATGATGGCGGGCGAGCGCCGGAGGACGTCAGCGATCTAGCGCCTGACAATGATGGCGGGCGAGCGCCGGAGGACGTCAGCGATCTAGCGCCTGACGATAATGGCGGGCGAACGCCGGTGGTTGTCGGCGAGCTGGCGCCTGCCGACGATGGCGGCCGAGCGCCGGTGGTTGTCGGCGACTTGGCGCCTGATGGTCGGGAGTGGATCGTATCTTCCACCTTCCTCCCCTTCGTCACTCTGTGGAGCGGCGTTGGGCGAGTCTTTCGCCGGAGGGTGATCTCGGCCACCGTGGGCAGCGTGGCGATGCTCCTGATCTGTGGCGTCTTGAAAGATTTGCGGCGACTGGCGCCGTGTCGTATGTCCAACGTTTTAGCGCCTTGCGCTCGAAAGTGAGGCGTCTGGCGCCAAGAACTTTCTTCGTGCTTTCGGGAGCGGTGCACTTGGACACAGTACAATTGGACACGGTGCAAATGGACACGTTGCAAACGGACACGAAACTTTGCACACGGCTCAATTGGACACAGTGTATTTGGACATAATAATTTTGGACACAGAAGAAAATTAATTTGGACACCGTACAGTAGCACACCGGTCAGTTGCACACCGTTCAGTTGCACACATAAAAATGCACACCGTTCAGTTGGACACATAAAAATGCACACCGTTCAGTTGCACAACATTTAGTTGCACACCGTTCAGTTGCACACCGTTCAATTGCACACCGCTCAGTTGCACACCGGTCAGTTGCACACCGCTCAGTTGCACACCGCTCAGTTGCACACCGTTCAGTTGCACACCGCTCAGTTGACTATAAGCACTCTGATTACATGTGCCTTGATCACATGTTACGAGTCGCACGTCAGCACCTGTCTTGCTCAACTTATCTAAGCATTCTTTTACTAAGATAACGATTTCTTCCGCTTTCATGCATTTACCTGGAAGGAAATATGCTAACGGTTGACGCCATGGATGACGCGCATTCATGCTGTCCAGACAAAATACAAATATGCATTTTGCTCTCTCATGTTTTCTTCCTAAAGGCCCAAGATCAACAAGCCCTTCTATCTGATCAAAACTAAGAGAATATTCCTCGTATGATTTAATATACATTTCGTCTCATTTCAAAGCGCATACTCTTTCTTCCGCAGGTATCTTTGAGATTTTTTCTTGTAATTTTTGAAATATAAAATCGCAAAATCCTGGCATCATATTATATTCTTCATGCCATCTTCTAATAGTTCTTTCTGTAGGAAAATTGCAACCTGCCTTTTGTAAGCGACGCAATGCAGCAGCTGAATAATAAAAAAGCTGTTTTGAAAGAATTTTTTCTTGTTCTGTATATGGCGCATGTGGCGTATGTAGTTTTAAATTTATCATTGCTTTTGCAAGAGGATGCAATTCTTGCTCATCGATTAAATTTTTTAAAATTATTTTTTTACTTTTTTTATTTGTTCGTTTTTTAGGTATTTGCCGAATCTTTAAACGGAATTTTAAACATTTTATAATCCGACGCAAACGAATATTTTCACGCTTTAGAGAATCAATTAATATTTCTAAATGGATGTTTTCTTTTTCATTTTTTTCTTCATTTATTATATTTATCTGATCATGCGCAGAAATATTTTCGCTCATTGTAGGTTCTAAATGTATCCATTCCATTATATCTTCTTGTTCTAATGAAGTATCAAAATTTAATCGTGGCGGAAGATAAGTTCGCGATGGAGGCTGTTCAAATAATTAATTTATGATTTCATCATTCTCGCAAGCTCTATCCAATGACGTATCTGCAGTATTATTGTTTATACTTCTAAGTTCTTCCATTTTTTTCCATCTCGTTTATTCTCTCAGCTGTTCCCATTATTATTTCAGGTTCTTTTTGCAAATCGTTGAATCAAATGGGCACTGCGTCGCGTTTTAATTTTTTCTTTTCTTCTCCCTTAAAACTATCTATATCAAAATGATCTGCACATAAACCGGCGCGACGAACAGAATTAGCAGACCATTTTTCCAAATTAGTATTTCCCGCGACAGAATTATGAGACGTAACATTAATTTTAAATATTTGATAAGATTTTAATATTGTGGTCATTCTTTGCAAAATTCATTGCAACAAATTTCAATAAAACAATTTTTTTCGATAATACTTTTATTATCGCTATATATATTCCATTGTATTAATAAAAAAAATAAATAAATA
>NW_021853396.1:67413-94857 GCF_003651465.1 Formica exsecta
ATATATATATATATATATGAATTATTATTATATATTATTATTACATATATTGTGACGCCGTCTCGCGCGCGTCCGCCGAATCCCTCCCCGATCGCGAAGCGCGGGCTAAAGGGCCGCGCCAGTCGAATAATTGCGAGAACCGTACCGTTGTTTCCAGAGAGGCGTTATTAATCGAGATTTCGTGCCTAATATTAATTTCGTTTATTATTTTCTTTTCGTACGAGTATTTTTTATGGGAGCCTCTCCGCCGAAGAAAGAGAGAGAGTGAGACCGCTAAAGGATGACGGGGAATACGACCGTAAATCAAGGACGATCTTCGAGGCGCAAGGAGCCAGCAATCCAGGAATTCAAAGCATCTAACGCCTAGCTATGTCACGACGGGATCAGGACCCGCACACGTGATGCGCGACGCACGGGACAGCGAGAGGATCCTCGCGCAAGGACTCAGGCCCGTGTGGATCCGGTCCCTGTGGAGGGACTGCAATAACGCTCCCGATGGCTTCGCACGGCTTCTGGAAAAGACCACCCCGAGGGTTGCAGCGATACTTCCGACCAAGCCGTTCGCCCTAGACCCCGCGACGGCCCCGCGGAAAGGGCCCCAGGCGCGCGCACCCCCATTACGACCGTGAGCGCGCCGCCCGCCGGACACCGTGATAACGCGTGATTGGTTGCGATAATACGCACCCCGTATGCGCAGCGCCGGCTGGCCCGCAGGGAGTGGCACCCGTTTGACCACGTTGCGATTGACCACGTTGATATTGACCACGGTCCCGATTGACCACGGTCCCGATTGACCACGGTCCCGATTGACCACGGTCCCGATTGACCACGGTCCCGATTGACCACGGTCCCGATTGACCACGGTCCCGATTGACCACGGTCCCGATTGACCACGGTCCCGATTGACCACGGTCCCGATTGACCACGGTCCCGATTGACCACGGTCCCGATTGACCACGGTCCCGATTGACCACGGTCCCGATTGACCACGGTCCCGATTGACCACGGTCCCGATTGACCACGGTCCCGATTGACCACGGTCCCGATTGACCACGGTCCCGATTGACCACGGTCCCGATTGACCACGGTCCCGATTGACCACGGTCCCGATTGACCACGGTCCCGATTGACCACGGTCCCGATTGACCACGGTCCCGATTGACCACGGTCCCGATTGACCACGGTCCCGATTGACCACGGTCCCGATTGACCACGGTCCCGATTGACCACGGTCCCGATTGACCACGGTCCCGATTGACCACGGTCCCGATTGACCACGGTCCCGATTGACCACGGTCCCGATTGACCACGGTCCCGATTGACCACGGTCCCGATTGACCACGGTCCCGATTGACCACGGTCCCGATTGACCACGGTCCCGATTGACCACGGTCCCGATTGACCACGGTCCCGATTGACCACGGTCCCGATTGACCACGGTCCCGATTGACCACGGTCCCGATTGACCACGGTCCCGATTGACCACGGTCCCGATTGACCACGGTCCCGATTGACCACGGTCCCGATTGACCACGGTCCCGATTGACCACGGTCCCGATTGACCACGGTCCCGATTGACCACGGTCCCGATTGACCACGGTCCCGATTGACCACGGTCCCGATTGACCACGGTCCCGATTGACCACGGTCCCGATTGACCACGGTCCCGATTGACCACGGTCCCGATTGACCACGGTCCCGATTGACCACGGTCCCGATTGACCACGGTCCCGATTGACCACGGTCCCGATTGACCACGGTCCCGATTGACCACGGTCCCGATTGACCACGGTCCCGATTGACCACGGTCCCGATTGACCACGGTCCCGATTGACCACGGTCCCGATTGACCACGGTCCCGATTGACCACGGTCCCGATTGACCACGGTCCCGATTGACCACGGTCCCGATTGACCACGGTCCCGATTGACCACGGTCCCGATTGACCACGGTCCCGATTGACCACGGTCCCGATTGACCACGGTCCCGATTGACCACGGTCCCGATTGACCACGGTCCCGATTGACCACGGTCCCGATTGACCACGGTCCCGATTGACCACGGTCCCGATTGACCACGGTCCCGATTGACCACGGTCCCGATTGACCACGGTCCCGATTGACCACGGTCCCGATTGACCACGGTCCCGATTGACCACGGTCCCGATTGACCACGGTCCCGATTGACCACGGTCCCGATTGACCACGGTCCCGATTGACCACGGTCCCGATTGACCACGGTCCCGATTGACCACGGTCCCGATTGACCACGGTCCCGATTGACCACGGTCCCGATTGACCACGGTCCCGATTGACCACGGTCCCGATTGACCACGGTCCCGATTGACCACGGTCCCGATTGACCACGGTCCCGATTGACCACGGTCCCGATTGACCACGGTCCCGATTGACCACGGTCCCGATTGACCACGGTCCCGATTGACCACGGTCCCGATTGACCACGGTCCCGATTGACCACGGTCCCGATTGACCACGGTCCCGATTGACCACGGTCCCGATTGACCACGGTCCCGATTGACCACGGTCCCGATTGACCACGGTCCCGATTGACCACGGTCCCGATTGACCACGGTCCCGATTGACCACGGTCCCGATTGACCACGGTCCCGATTGACCACGGTCCCGATTGACCACGGTCCCGATTGACCACGGTCCCGATTGACCACGGTCCCGATTGACCACGGTCCCGATTGACCACGGTCCCGATTGACCACGGTCCCGATTGACCACGGTCCCGATTGACCACGGTCCCGATTGACCACGGTCCCGATTGACCACGGTCCCGATTGACCACGGTCCCGATTGACCACGGTCCCGATTGACCACGGTCCCGATTGACCACGGTCCCGATTGACCACGGTCCCGATTGACCACGGTCCCGATTGACCACGGTCCCGATTGACCACGGTCCCGATTGACCACGGTCCCGATTGACCACGGTCCCGATTGACCACGGTCCCGATTGACCACGGTCCCGATTGACCACGGTCCCGATTGACCACGGTCCCGATTGACCACGGTCCCGATTGACCACGGTCCCGATTGACCACGGTCCCGATTGACCACGGTCCCGATTGACCACGGTCCCGATTGACCACGGTCCCGATTGACCACGGTCCCGATTGACCACGGTCCCGATTGACCACGGTCCCGATTGACCACGGTCCCGATTGACCACGGTCCCGATTGACCACGGTCCCGATTGACCACGGTCCCGATTGACCACGGTCCCGATTGACCACGGTCCCGATTGACCACGGTCCCGATTGACCACGGTCCCGATTGACCACGGTCCCGATTGACCACGGTCCCGATTGACCACGGTCCCGATTGACCACGGTCCCGATTGACCACGGTCCCGATTGACCACGGTCCCGATTGACCACGGTCCCGATTGACCACGGTCCCGATTGACCACGGTCCCGATTGACCACACACGTGATGCGCGACGCACGGGACAGCGAGAGGATCCTCGCGCAAGGACTCAGGCCCGTGTGGATCCGGTCCCTGTGGAGGGACTGCAATAACGCTCCCGATGGCTTCGCACGGCTTCTGGAAAAGACCACCCCGAGGGTTGCAGCGATACTTCCGACCAAGCCGTTCGCCCTAGACCCCGCGACGGCCCCGCGGAAAGGGCCCCAGGCGCGCGCACCCCCATTACGACCGTGAGCGCGCCGCCCGCCGGACACCGTGATAACGCGTGATTGGTTGCGATAATACGCACCCCGTATGCGCAGCGCCGGCTGGCCCGCAGGGAGTGGCACCCGTTTGACCACGTTGCGATTGACCACGTTGATATTGACCACGGTCCCGATTGACCACGGTAGCGAGCGTCGGTGCATCTGGCGCTTATTATATATCTTAATTAATTAGGTCGTTGTTTAGGGAGGAGTGTGGTGTCCCTGGCCGGAGCATGTCTCGTGCTCCGCTCGTCAGCTGTCTCGTCAGCTGCTTACTCAGCTTCCGAGAACTTGACCGTGACTTCCTTCTCTTTAGTCACGTATCTTACTTTTATTTTATTAATAATCTTTTATTACTTTTATTCTTTCTTAATTATCTTTCCTTGATCTCTTTTCTAATTTTAATGCATTGCTTTACTCAGCTTTTTCTTAATCTTTTCTGTTTAACTTTATTGTTTTATCTTTTAATATATTGAGAAATTTGGTCGGGTTACGACATCCCTCCCCCTTTGGAAAAAGAAAATTAACTATACGTGAATTTTCGTCTACAGTTTTTTCGCTATACATTTTTCGCATTTTACAATTGTTTCTTATATCTACTTGTAACAATGCACCCCCTATGGTGACACATTGTTACCCGGCAGTAGACCGCCGGAAGTCTGCCGCCCGGCGAATAGAGATATGCTCTTGAATTATTTTCTGTTTGCATATCGGATTTATATCGAGGTCTTTCTGTCGCATCAGCTTTCTTAGGGACTACCACTAACGGTGCGTTCCATTGGCTTATGCTTGATCTGATTATTTCATTTTTTAACATTTCTCGGACTTGTCGATTTACTTCTTCTTTATGCTTCTCCGGCAGGCGGTAAGGCCGTACGTTGACCGGTGAGCTATCTGCTTGCGTTGCAATCTTATGCGCGACTGTATCTGTGCACGTCAGTGGTTCTCCTTCGATATGCATCACGTCGCTAAAATCCTTGCAGATTTCCATTATCATTTTCTTTTCTTCTTTATTTAAATGTTGTGTACGTAATAATCGTAATACTTTTTCACTACGCGGGATTACTTCCTTTTTATTTGGCGTTTGTATTACGTTAATTTCTCCGGTTTCGCTTCGTTCGATTTCCTCTACACTTACTTGCGGCATTAACATTTCGATTATGTTATCCGTTGTGTTTATTACACTTGCGGGACATAGATAATTTTGTGGGTCGACCAGGCAGCTTCCTATAAATACTCCTGGTGCGGCTTCTTCTGCCTGAATGATGCCTATCATATTTTTATTCGTAGCTATTTGTATTATTGTTTCACTACGGGGTTGCAATGTGGTTCTCTGATACGGATATAATTTCAAAGTACTCCGTCCGATTCTCAATTGTTTCTTGGAGTAATTGCAACTGGCTCCTTGTTTCTTCAGGAAGTCTACTCCTAATATTCCGTCGTATTCGATCGGGGGTGACTCGAAGTTCCTGATGGACTTCCTTTTCCTGGGTTGTAGTTGTTGACCGTTTGACGGAGTTTCCTTTGCTGTCTCGTTCTGTCGATTCCACGGAATTTTTCTTCCTCGTGGTTGTGGACCTTTGCCGGTGTCGATCTTGTTAGAGCTGGCGTATCCCACCGCTGCCACCAATTAATGTTATGCCTCTAGCCGCTAAGGAAAAGGTTTTTAGGGATTTATACGCCCAAAGAATTAGGATCCACACTCGAAATAAGACACTCCCGAACGTTAGGTATAAATTGATATATTTCACAGATTCTTGTACACTTTCACTTAATCGCGATTATAATAGTCGGGCGCGATACGTACGGTATATCGATACTGTTGATATGAGCGAGCGAGTAGCGAGCGAGTAGCGAGCGTCGGTGCATCTGGTGCTTATTGTATATCTTAATTAATTAGGTCGTTGATTAGGAAGGAGTGTGGTGTCCCTGGCCGGAGCATGTCTCGTGCTCCGCTCGTCAGCTGTCTCGTCAGCTGCTTACTCAGCTTCCGAGAACTTGACCGTGACTTCCTTCTCTTTAGTCACGTATCTTACTTTTATTTTATTAATAATCTTTTATTACTTATTTACTCTTTCTTAATTATCTTTCCTTGATCTCTTTTCTAATTTTAATGCATTGCTTTACTCAGCTCTTTCTTAATCTTTTCTGTTTAACTTTATTGTTTTATCTTTTAATATATTGAGAAATTAGTCGGGTTACAACAAAACAAACAAAAAACATCAGACTAAAAAGACGAACTAAAAATACATAGTCAATATAATCGATAAAATAAAAATAAACTAAAAATACATAGTCAATATAATCGATAAAATAAAAATAAACTAAAAATACATAGTCAATATAATCGATAAAATAAAAATAAACTGACCACAGTCCCGATTGACCACGTTGATATTGACCACGTTAATATTGACCACGTTAATATTGACCAAATTAATATTGACCACCGTCCCGATTGACCACGTTAATATTGATCGCAGTCCCAATTGACCACGTTGAGATTGACCACGTTGATATTGACCACGGTCCCGATTGACCACGGTCCCAATTGACCACAGTCCCGATTGACCACGTTGATATTTACCATGGTTCCTATTGACCACGGTTCAAATTGACCACGTTGATATTGACCACGGTCCCGATTGACCACGTTGATATTGACCACGTTAATATTGACCACGTTGATATCAAACACGTTAATATTGACCACGTTAATATTGACCACGTTAATATTGACCACCGTCCCGATTGACCACGTTAATATTGACCGCAGTCCCAATTGACCACGTTGAGATTGACCACGTTGATATTGACCACGGTCCCGATTGACCACGGTTCAGATTGACCACAGTCCCGATTGACCACGTTGATATTGACCACGTTGATATTGACCACGGTCCCGATTGACCACGGTTCAGATTGACCACGGACCCGATTGACCACGTTGATATTGACCACCGTTCCGATTGACCACGTTGATATTGACCACCGTCCCGATTGACCACTGTCCCGATTGACCACGTTGATATTGACCACGGTCCCGATTAATCACGTTTATATTGACAACGGTCCCGATTGAAAAACCATGTAACACACACACACACACACACACACACACATGCAGAGGGGTGCAAGGGGGGCCTTGGGTCCCCTCTTTCCGCACCCCCTCCGCCAGTCAGGCACAATGGACCTTGCTTTACAACTTGCGAAGTACATCGAAAGCAAGCTTGAGAGGATCGTCCAGTATAGAGGATTTCGAAGATCTGCACGATCGATCGGATTTTTTTATGGAAAATGAGGATATTCCCTATACTAGCCGTGCTAGCAAAAGACTGCGTCAATAACAAAAAGTAAGTATAAAAAATGTATAAAAATTAAATATTCCTCTTCTAGTTCATATATTTACAATGAACATTTTTGTTCTGTACTGATAATATAACGATGAGGATCTTAAGGATGAACATTCTGGAGTCCTGAATTGGATTCCATCACTATGGTATACATATAGGACGTGTATACTTGTATACAGTTCACTGATCGACTCACGCGACATTCGCAACCTATTTTCTCGAAAACTACTATAGCTAAAAAAATTGAATCATACCTTTTTTGTAGACGATTTAATAAACTCTCATTTTGATAATAAATACTTTTTCAATTAAGTTAATATGTTACGAGATATATGCAAAAAACCGAAAAAGTTCATTTATTTTTCAAGATGGCGGCGATAGCTCATCTTCAATTTTTCAGGACTTTTTAGACGTTCATTAGTAAGCCTAAATGAACATTTCTATAAATTTTCAAAACTTTTGGAATTATTGTTTTTATTTTTCCTTCGTTGATTGGGCTAATTATAGAACAGCTTTGAACGGCTATCGAACAGCTTTGAACAGCTATCGAACGGCTATCGAACAGCTTTGAATAGCTTTGAACAGCTATCGAACAGCTATCGAACGGCAATTGAATAGCGCGGAGGCGCGGAGGGGGTATCGACCCCCCGCGAGGATCATATAAATAGGATAAAGCGATTGATAATAGAATCAATAACCCTTCGATTATTAGAAGCGTTAAGAGGACGAAATGGCAGCATACACAAACAAAGAATATTACGATATGCTGATGGCACTTGGCGAATGTCAAGAACAGCATTACCTAGCTGCAAGACGATATGCCGAATTATACCCAAATCGAGAAAGACATCCATCGGCTCACGTCATACTTGCAGCAGCTCAGAGGCTACACGAGACTGGCAGTGTCCTTCCAAATAAACACGACACTGGGAGAAATCGCGATGCAAGAAATTTGCAGAACACGGAGCAAATTATACGTGCTTTCGAGCATAAACCCGAAACGAGTATTCGGGTGGTTGCTCGAGAACACGATTTATCTTATGCAACTGTGCAAAGAATATTAAAGAAAAGTTGCACGCATATCTATCACTACACACGCGTGCAAGATTTGCGACCAGAAGATTTTCAAGCGAGACGTACGTTTTGCGAAAATTTTCTGAGAAAAGTAAATCGAAATCCCAGATACTTTTCTCGTGTGATATTCAGCGATGAATCGTTATTCACACGAGAGGGAATTTTCAATTTGCATAACATGCATTTTTGGAGCGAAGAAAATCCTAGAGTCACGTGATTAAGAAACTTCCAAACTCGCTGGAAGATAAATGTGTGGGCTGGAATAATGGGGACCGAAATACTTGCTCCAGTTATTCTTTCAGATATTTTAACTCGCCAAACATATTTGGAATTTTTGGAAGAAAATCTGCCAGATTTTTTAGAAGAAGTATCATTATTAGAGAGAAACAAGATCGTGTTTCAACAAGATGGTGCTGGGCCACACAACGCCAGGATCGTTACAAATTATTTAAACGAGCAGTTTCCTGGACGTTGGATGGGTCGGTATGGCCATTGGGCTGGACGTTGGCCTGCAAGATCACCGGATCTCAACCCATTAGATTTTTTTTTATGGGGATATTGTAAGGAAGTCATTTACAAAACGCTTCCCGAGGATGTCGATGATTTACATACAAGATTGCAACATGCAATTTCGAATATCGACGAAGAAATAATGGAGAACGTCGAAAAAATTTATTAAAACACATGAGAGCTTGCGTTAGGATGAATGGTGGTCATTTTGAGCACCTATTATAAAATTTTTTCAACTTTAAACCAATCCGCTCTTTTCAGAGCGACCAAAGACAATCCGCTCTTTTCAGAGCGACCAACACATTTCTACGTGGAACACTTTGTATTCGCTGAGACATAAAAATTTTTCTCATGTCTCGCTTGCGAAAAAAGACAAAACGAGTAATAAGTTAAATTATTAAAAAAAAGACGATGTTATTATACGTCATTATATTTTCATATTTTATAGTTTCATATTTTCGAAACTATCGAATTTACAATGTCGGAGGCTTTAGCCGATCACAGGACATGATAGCGTCCGCGTCGATCACGCGTAATGTGATACATTCAGTCGTTCGGCAGCCGGCAGCCGGCAACGCTAGTACCGACTTAACCTGCTTGTTGTCGTCGCGCATTCTCCGCATCGAATAACGCGTTTCTTTCTTCGAGTTATTTTAATAATTAATCGGTAGTAATCGGTAGATTGTGATTAACCGTTATAATCGTTAATAAATTCAGTTTATCAATCAAGTGCGTGGATTAATTCGTAAAAGTTCGGTAAGTAGTACAATTTGTGAGTGAAAAAAAGTTTACTAGTTACTCGTTGTGTCACACGGAAATATTATTTATCGAGTCGTATGAGGGCAACGAATCTCTACATACAAGATAAGAGTCAGTGAGTGAGAGAGAAAGAGAGAGAGAGAGAGAAAGTGCGTGTGTGCGATCAGCTGTTTGCTACATGCGATGGGTATAAAAGAGAAAGACAGAGCAAGAGAGAAAGAGAGTCCGTGTGTGCGATCAGCTGTTTGCTACACGCGATGGGTGTAAAGGAGAGAGAGAGAGAGAGAGAGAGAGAGAGAGAGAGAGTGCGTGTGTGCGATCAGCTGTTTGCTACATGCGATAGGTATAAAAGAGAAAAACAGAGAGAGAGAGAGAGAGAGAATGTGTATGTGTGTGTATACGCGTATACGCGCGTTCTCTCTCACACATACACTCCATCGCATGTAGCAAACAGTTGATCGCAGCGAGCGCTTCACGTAATCACCAGCATCGGACGGTGAGTTGCGCCGCCCCTGCCTGCCTCGCGTACGCGGCCCGTAATTCGTTAACTATTTTGGCTTATAATTTGAAAACTAAGCCTCGGAAAAAATTTTGGCAAAGGAAAAATCGTCTTAGAATTGAGTCAAGTATATGACATTGTAAGGACAGAAGGTTGTTTTGAATCACCCTGTATTATCTCACAATAATACAGTATAGTTTTATTTGTGTAGAATTGGCATCGTTAATTTTATTGAATCCTATATAGGAAATAAAATATTGTGTAAAGTAGCTCAATTTAACTGTACCTATAAATTCATTCACTTATTCCAAAAAAATTTTTTCCAAAAAGGTCGTAAAAGATTCAATCCGGGCTAATTCATATTCATTATTTTCGGTTTATCTAGCCATGTCTTATTCGAATGAAGAGGCATATGATATGTTGCTAATTTTGGGTGAGTGTCAAGGTACATTCGCTGCCGCTGACAGATTGTGGCGAGAGCGGTATCCTGATCGAATTCCTCATTCGCGAAACGTTTTTTCACGTTTGGCTAATCGAATCAAAACTAAAGGTGTCGTTCAGCCTCAACATAACAAAGGTAGACAGATTCGCAGTCCAGTTAGGGATAAAAGAGCAGCAGAAGTTCTTGCATCGGCAGAACTGAATCCTTATGATTCTTTAACACGCCGAGAACTAGATTCTAATATTACTAGTAATACTATTTCGCTCATTTTAAGGGAAAACAAGTTTCACCCTTATAGGATGTCTGTTCACCAAGCGTTGAATTCTAACGATTTTCGACAAAGACTTGCATTTTGCAACTGGATAAGACAGCAGCCACCTGATTTTCATTTAAAAATTTTATTTTCTGACGAATGTACATTTAAAAGTGATGGGTCTGTCAATACTTGGAACTACCGTTATTGGGCACAAGTTAATCCTCACTGGTTGAGAGAAATGGATCATCAAAACGTTTGGAAGTCAATGTTTGCTGCTGCATTATTGGAAGTCAAATCGTAGGTCTTATTTTCTTCGACGAAAATCTAAACGGTGATAGATATTCCGTCTTATTAGAGACACATCTTCCTATCTTACTAGAAAATCTTCCTCTGCAATTGCGCCTGGACATGTGGTTCCAGCAAGAGCATGTCCATCACATACATCCAGAGTTGCTCGTGCAGCATTAAATGTTATGTTTCCTAACAGGTGGATAGGCAAATACGGTCCTATCAATTATCCACCCCGATCACCAGACCTCACTGTCCTTGATTATTATTTGCGGGGAAGAATAAAAGATTTGGTTTACCGTGAACACACGACTACGAGGGACAATATGATCTGTAGAATAAATGAAGTAATTCAATCTTTAGATGCTGATGAAATTCTTCGAGCAGCCATAGCTTTCAAAATAGAGTAGATGCTTGCATTGCAGAAAATGGTGCTCAATTTGAACACATCGCTTGAGCAAACACAAACACATAGCATGTACATACTGCATTCATCCCCGAATCGTGAGAGGCAAGGGGACCCACGTTAATCAAGCACCCCGAATCGTGAGAGGCAAGGGGACTCACGTTAATCAAGCCCCCCGAATTGTGACAGGCAAGGGGACACGTTAATCAAGCACCCCGAATCGTGAGAGGCAAAGAGACTCACATTAATCAAGCACCCCGAATCGTGAGAGGCAAAGGGACTCACGTTAATCAAGCACTCCCCATCGTGAGAGGCAAGGGGACTCACACAAATTAAGCAACCCCAATCGTGAGAAGCTAAACAAATAATGAACATGCAATAAGCAGTTACACAACAAGTGTTTCTTTAAGAAAATTATGTGTTTTCTTTACATTAATTGAGTCGTATTGTTCGCAAAAATAAAAAGTAAGGAATTTGAAAAATAAATACTTAACAAAATATTATGTCACAATACTGTAATCTTCATGCCTTATAACTCGAAAAGTACTTTATGAAAAAATACCTTATTATAGTGTTTTGGAAAGCTCTTGACATAAGCTATAAGAATGTGCAATAAAAAATAGGGGATCCTATTTAAGAAATTAAAGGTGTCCTTGACTTGACCTTAACGATGCCATCCAAGGTCAAACTAATGACACCATCTTATGTTCCCCTCAAAACCATACAATTTTTGTTGAAAGCATTTTTCTCTAAAATGCTTAGTTTTTGAAAGAAAAGGGGTGTACGGGTGGTCTAGGACACCCTGTATATAAATTAATTACGGGAAATAATTTTAATATAATAAACAAATAAAATTACTTAATAATAATTCACATTTGTATTAAAGAAACTAAATTTCTAATAAATTGATTATAAAATCCCCTCTAAATAATTATTAAACATAACTATTTTATATTTACTTTCATTTATTATAACATTCTTTTAAATTACAGAGAATTTGTGTAATTAAAAGTTAACACAAATTCTCTGTAATGTAAAAGAATGTTATAATAAATGAAAGTAAATGTAAAATAATTATGTTTAATAATTATGTTCGGGAGTCGACCTCGACGAGATCGCCCGAATCTTTCAGATACGCTCAAAGTTGAGCGAGAAGCAGTGTGTAACGCGAATCCGTAGATCCGCTGGAGGAATAGGAGTTGAGAGATTACTCACGTGTACGTAATTTTAAAAACGTTCATTAGCAAACACCGGGAGCGAGCCACGACACGTATTCCGCAACTCCGATCGGAAATCTTCACAATGTCCTTTGACAAACTGCCTTTCTCCGCGTTTCGGAAATCTGCACGGGTCCTGCATAATCTAGGCCGCAATGCAAAAAACATCGGACTGCCGCTGTCACGCGAGATTCGGAAAGATCTCCCATGAGTTATGTGGGAGTCGCGGCGCGTTCGCGAGTACACACAACACATTTGTGAATTACAGATTTGACGATATTACGAGCGCGAATTATCCAGAAATCGCGGCGCAGAACATTTAGCGTGAGTTGCGGTCCGGCATGTAACGCTCGTAAATGAGTTTGATTCACGATAAGTGTGACTAACGGGTGTGACGCAAGAAGGATCGGATGTCGAACGGACAATGGCAAAGGAGCTTTATTAAGCCGTCCCCCTACGCGCACAATTCAGTCCCGGTCAAGGAACGGTCGAAGAGAGAGAAGTGAGCTTCTCGACGAGAGGCTCTGATTTTTTGACAGCGCGTTTATTTCCGTCGGAAATAAGTCGGCTTGAATTTTCTTAATCCAGAAAGTTCTGGCATTGTTACAGTTGTATGCAGAAAGCGCAATATTTTGTGATGCCGGATAATGAGACGACAAAGGCGAAAACGATAATGAGCTTATGTCACGACAAGAGCGATTACGACGACTGTTAATTACGAATTTATTGATATACGCCGTGACGCGAATTAATTTTGGTCACGATGAATATTTAGAAGCGAGGTCCCACTTAAAGTGCGGTTGAGAGCATCGCAGGGAACTAACCTTTTCTTTGAGAGGCGCTTCCTTGGGAAGACGCTCATTGCTACATTGGCTACGTTGGCACATGCCGCCATTCGGCGTCTGAAGATGAGTCTGAATGTCATTAACGCGATTTGCGACAAAAGTCTTCCATCGCGAAGGAGGTTGACTTACCCACGCAAGCACGATCGTGGAATCTGTCCAGCAATGACACGGAATATCCTTGTAACCGTTCGATCCGCGAACGAACTCGACAAGTCGTGCGAGTAATAATGCTGCGGATAATTCGAGTCGTGGTATGCTTAGAGATTTTAATGGCACAACCTTCGATTTACCGACGAGTAAAGTTGTCGTGATTTGACCTGATGACGAAATGATTTTGATATAAACGCATGAGGCATACGCATGTGTAGATGCGTCCGCAAATCCGTGAATTTCGGCGTGACTTGTATCCGATCTGCGACCGAACCAGCGTATTATTTGCAAATTACTGAGATGTGAGAGCCGAGAATAGATTTCTCTCCACTTTGCGATATGTGGCTGGGAGATAGCGTCATCCCAATCGCCTTTAAGTCGTCAGAGTTGCTGCATAAATATTTTAGCGGTAATCGCGACCGGAGTGACCCCCCCAAGCGGATCGTAGAATTTTGCGATCGCGGACAAGATCGTACGCTTGGTTTCCGGGGCGTTATCAGACAGCGACACGCGAAACTCGAAAATATCGTTTTCCGGATTCCACCCGATTCCGAGGATTTTGATTTGTTCGTCTTCAGCCAGAGGTTTTTTCATGGCTAGACCGTGATCTGTGATTTCGATATCCTCGAGAAGAGAGAGAGAGTTGCTCGCCCGTTTCCGTAATACGAATCCGCCGCGCTTTAACATAGAGTTTAATTGATCGCGCGCTTGCCGAATTCGAATGGTATCGTCAGCTCCGAAAAGTAAGTCGTCGACATAAATATGTATTATCGCTCAGGATAGGAACTGCGAGCTGAAAGTGCTGACCTTCGTCGATGACGAGTTGTTTTAATACCCGAAGGGCTAGAAACGGAGCACATGACATTCCATACGTAACCGTTAGTAATTGATAATTGATGAGCAGCTTCGAGAGCGATGATAGTAGGGGGACGCGGCGAAACCGATGGGCGAGGGATCCGCGTAGAGGAGGGAAGGGGACCGCGTCCTAACCGGTAGGCGAGGGGTTCGCGGAGAGGGGGGAGGGGGCCGCGTCCTAACCGATGGGCGAGGGATCTGCGGAGAGGGGGGAGGGTGGAACCGCGGCGAAACTGATGGGCCAGGGATCCGCGTAGAGGAGGGAAGGGGGCCGCGTCCTAACCGGTAGGCGAGGGGTTCGCGGAGAGGGGGGAGGGGGCCGCGTCCTAACCGATTGGCGAGGGATCTGCGGAGAGAGGGGAGAGTGGAACCGCGGCGAAACTGATGGGCGAGGGATCCGCGGAGAGGAGGGAAGGGGACCGCGTCCTAACCGGTAGGCGAGGGGTTCGCGGATAGGGGGGAGGGGGCCGCGTCCTAACCGATGGGCGAGGGATCTGCGGAGAGGGGAAGGGGGAACCGCGTCCTAACCGGTTGGCGAGGGGTCCGTGGAGAGGGGGGACGGGGACCGCGTCCTAACCGATAAGCGAGGGATCCGCTAACCTAACCTAACCGGTAGGCGTGTGATCCGCGGAGAGGGGGGAGGGGGATCGCATGAAATCGGTTAGCGAGGGACCCGCGGGGAAGAGGGGACGCACGCGAGTAGGTGTGAGAGAGATAGCGCGAGGAGTCCGCAATGTGTTGGAGAGGGATAGCGCTAATGATATTCTATGGGCGTGGGAGAAGGATAGCGCGAGGCGTCCATATGAGCGTAAAACAAGGATAGCGTTTGCATGCACGTTAAAGAGAGATGGCGCGAGGCATGCACTTAGGAGAGAGAGATAGCGCGAAGCATGCACTTGGGAGAGAGATAGCGCGATGCATGCACGTGGATGATACGGCGTTTGCAAGGCGGTGTGAGAGAGATAGCGCGAGGCACGCACGCGTGTAGGAGAAGGATAACGCGAGCAAGGAAGGGAAGCAAAAGAAATACATAATCATTTTTTCATGATTAGGCGTTTGTACAAGCTGTTCAACGTCCGCTCGTTTCAGCATTAGCGATTCCCACGTGTCAATAGATAATATGATTTGATTGCCTCGGTTTGTCGCCGAGATGTAATTCCACGTAAGATGTTACTCCAACGCTGATACCAATATCCAAGTATTTATAAGCAGTGCGCGTCAAAGCAAATCTGCGTACCAAAATTCGTGGTATACAACGAGGTTTACCGCATCTGAAAAATACAATTAAATATGAAATAGCATGGAAAAAACATATATGAAAACATATATGTATATATATATGAAACATTTGTGATACTTACAAATCATGTGGTTTCTTGTACAGCTTAATTTCATCTCGTGGTTTCTTGCACGGCTTAATTTCATCTCGTGGAACGTAATAATTCATGCGTTTGCAACCGTTGCTGCTACTTCCTTCAGGAGAGTACATTTTGTCTCTCGGTTATGAGAAGTGGACCGTTGGTACTAGCAGTTGACGCGACACTGATCGTATAAAAATTAACCGAGTATACGTGACGCCTATTTTTCAAAAGTATAACGTCGTGGGAGATTAATACTCTGAAAATTTAGGAGAAGAGGAAACGGTCTGTATACCACTCTTGCCCCTTCATCTACTTTACGTACCCTCAGCCTTCTCGACGCGATATTTTTTCAATTTTTCCATTCAAGCGCCGATGAGTATCAATACGAGAAACTATGAACTCTTTCACACAACCGATTTACGCGAATGGTACAAGCGGCGCGTTGTTGAGCCCACCCTAGCTTCGCTCGAAGAATTTTAGGAACGTGATAGTGGGTGGGCATTATCGCGAATACTCGATTTAATCGTAAATATAAATAAATATAATCCTATGCGCGCGGGATGTCACATAAAATTACCGCGGGCGATAATAATGAAGGGAGCGGTGATCAACGTGCAATCTAATGACAATGCGTGTTTCGCGTGGTCTGTGGTCGCCGCTCTACATCCAGATGAAAGTTATGTTTATCGAGTATTTTCGTATTCTCATTATACAACGGTGCTGAATCTCCAGGACATTGAGTTTCCAGTGACTGTGAACCAAATTAAAAAATTTGAACTTGCCAGGATGTTTGCACTAATTTAGCTCGAACGACAAATTATAGTCTCATATGGTGGACTGTCGAGAGATGAACGAGTGCGCTATCCGAATACTGAGCGATAAGGACAAGTGGCTCACGTTCAACAATTATAATCGGGTGACTGCGTCGACAGGTTGCAAGATACGTGTTTACAACAGCGCAAATCATTTTACAGTTCTTTGACCAGTGACACAATATCCGAGAGCGATTACGCGCACGACGAGAACGTCTGGAAGCTGTTCTCCATTCGAACGCTGGGCGAATATAGCGATTTGTATCTCAAAATTGATGTTTTGTTATTAGCAGATATTTTTGAAAATTTCCGCGAGAGTTGTATTAAAAGTTATAGTCTTGACACCCCGTATTACTATACTCTTCCCGGATACACGTGGCACGCCATGTTGAAGCATACAAATATTACATTCAAATTGCTTACGGATATCGACATGGTTATGTTTATCGAACGCGGAATACGCGGTGGTTTGAGTCAATGTTCCAACAGATACGCACATGCTAATAACAAGTATATGGAATCGTACGATCCATCGAAACCTTCATCATATCTCACGTACTTTGATGTAAATAATTTGTACGGATGGGCAATGTGTCAACCTTTGCCCTATGCAGATTTTCGATGGGTCGACGACGTATCCGATTTTGATACATCATCGATCGCGCTCGATTCGCCTATAGGCTATATCCTTGAAGTCGATCTCGAGTATCCGCAACGTGTTCACGATGCGCACACTGACCTACCGTTTTGCCCGACACGCGACAAACCACCTAGTAAGCGGCAGGATAGCTGCTCGCAACCTTATATGATAAGAAGCGTTACGTGATACATTACCGCAACCTGCAGCAATGCACGCGACACGGACTTCGCGTTACAAAAATACATCGAATATTACAGTTTTCGCAATCTCCATGGCTTCGCAGTTATATCGAACTCAATACACAATTCCGAACACTCGCGAAAAATGATTTTGAAAAAAAATTGTATAAATTAATGAATAATACTGTATTTGGCAAAACGATGGAAAATGTGCGCAATCACGTTAATATTAAGCTCGTGACACATTGGGATGGAAGATATGGCGCAGAGGCGATGATCGCAAAACCAAATTTTCATAGTAGAAGCGTGTTTTCGGAGAATCTGATCGCCGTTAAATTGCGCAATTTCGAAGTTAAACCAATCTACGTGGGTATCTGTATACTCGACATATCCAAGACATGTTTGTACGAGTTTCACCACGATTATATGGTACCTATGTATCGAGAGAAATGTAAAGTCATGTACACCGACACCGACAGTCTCATATATCACATCGAGTGTGAAGATGTATATGAGAATATAAAGCGCAACGTCGATTCGATACCAGCAATTATGCGGTGGACAATCTGTACGGTATACCGCTTGCGAATAAAAAGATACCGGGTTTAATGAAGGACGAGAATAATGGCGCCATTATGACCGAATTCGTCGGGCTTAGGGCAAAAATGTACGCGTTGCGAGTAGATGGTAAGAAAGACTCGAAAAAAGTAAAAGGCGTCAAGAGTAACGTCGTCGCGAGAACGATAACATTCGACGATTACACGCGGTGTTTGAACGAAGAGATTGAAATGACGCGTCAGCAGTCTTGTATAAGATCTAAATTACACGAAGTATACACCATCTGCGAGACAAAAATTGCTGTAAGTCCGTACGATGACAAGCGGTATATCGTACCCGAAACCACCGACACGGTACCGTGGGGACATTATAAAATACCGTTGTAAATAAAAATCATGTATATTTATTGTAAATAAAAAATTACATATATTTATTGTAAATTAAAATTATATGTACAGGTCTACCGGAAAGTTCTGTCCGTTTTTGGAATAAAACAAAATACAAATTTTTATTACCGTCAATAAACTTTATTAAATAATGTAATTGCCATTATTCGGAGAAGTATTGTCAGCAACTGGATAATTTAAATACAGCAGTCCAAGAAAAGAGGCCGCCGATGTTCAATAGGAAGAACATCATACCGCATCATGATAATGCCAGGCCACATGCTGCTTTGGATACTCGTCAAAAAATTGCAGAACTAGGCTGGAAAATTCTGTCGCATCCACCATATTCCCCGGACTTAGCACCCTCCGACTATCACTTGTTTTTGTCCTTACAAAATTTTTTGAGGGGCAAAAAATTCAAAAATGAAGAAGATATCAAACAAGCACTGGTTCAATTTTTCGCATCAAAAGATAAAACATTTTTCGAAAAAGGGATATACAAATTGCCCTCACGCTGGCAAGAAATCATTAATAATAATGGCAATTACATTATTTAATAAAGTTTATTGACGGTAATAAAAATTTGTATTTTGTTTTATTCCAAAAACGGACAGAACTTTCCGGTAGACCTAATATAATATCGGTAAATATGATATATTGTTGGGAACAGAAAAGGTCGCGGGAAAATCAATACGAATTTTACCACATTGTCAATCGGTGTTCCCAACGATAATCCAAATTTATTAATCTACATTTCGATACAAACAATAATGATAGACTGTCTCGTTTCGCCGACGCATAGATTAATTTATAATAAGGCCAGCTTCGCAAAGTTCCTCGATAATTGATTGTTCAAGATTGAAACGTTTAATTTAATCAATAAATTTAAACTGTAAATTTAACCGACAAATCTGAACGGTAAGAGCCGCAATCAAAACACGAGCGAGAATAAACATCGTCGCGATCAGCCGATCGGCGCGTGATCATAACAAAGAAAAAGTGTGACAAACACCTATATTCTCGAACATTCGGCGCCGAAAATATCCTATTATGGAAATCGGTCGACTGCGACTCTTTTCCCTTGTTATTCAGTTTGCCGCTGACGACGATTCGAGATGATCGATGTCAATCGATCATAATTTCTCGTATCATAATTTCTCATATGATATTATCTCGTGTCGTATTCTCGCTCGTGTCGTGTCGCGCTACTTATAGACCATTCGCGCTACTGTTGTTTAATTCGCTCGTGTCGTATGCGCTTTCGTCATTCTCGTTGTAAATTCTCAACCGACATTCTAGTATACGATCGAGCATCGAACTCAGTGCGAAAGACGCCTCATTATCTGTATTACTACCTGCTCTATACTTATTGAGTTTGATTGTTAAGAGTGTGGAGTCCGAGAGTCGACGCGCGTTAACCGTTCCGCGAATGTCCTCTGCCTCGCGCCAAGCAACATTCGGCGTCCGCGTGCAAGATATCCGTTCTCGCGAGAGCCTCTAGCAAGAAGCTCTACAAGATTTCCGAAACGCGTCGAAGGCAATCATTAACAGGACATTTTGGAGATTTCCGTCGGAGTCGCGGAATACATGCCGTCGCTCGCTCCTATTATTCAAAATTCAACGAATATTGAAAACAATCTGCAATCGAGTATTTTCTGAACATCTCCTTATCGTCCAGCGGATCTACGGATTCGCGTTACACACCGCTTCTCGCTCATCTCTGAGCGTTTCTCAAGATTAGGGCGATTTCGTCGAGGTCGACTCCCGAACATTGATAATATTTCATTGTCGTGGCCATTGTTGCCGGCTTGACGCGAAGCTTCCAGCAATCGCAACCGATCTACCAACTCGTTGGGATCATTCCAATGCATGTAATCGATCTTATTATCGTTTAACGTCATAGCGCGCGGTATGTTTATACCTCTTCCAGCTTTTTTTTCCAGGCGCTATTATATTTTTATTTTGCCCTAGTGGACCCAGATGTGTGCGCAATGTATTTTGACCCTCGGACGTTTGTAATTGATGTTGAACCGACGTCACAAGCGTTTCAGGCGTTTCGAAAATTTCTTCCACATACGGAGACGATCTTTCGTACAATATTTGACTCAATTGTACATCTTTTATCGGAGTAGAAGTAACAACATTCGATAACACAGGTTTACAAGGTTTTTATCACAAAAGAAATAAGAGGTTTACCCGAAGGAATTCGGTGCGCTGAATTCAAATCTGGCCTCAGAATGGCGCCATCACGTCAGGATTTTGAGATATTCTAACCTAAAAGTGCAAGAATGGCTGTTTTAGGGCATTATTGGAATTCACTCCTGGTTGCAGAGAATTTTACCGACAAAAACTAAACAAAGTACCGTAAAGTACAAGTCTTGCCCTTTAATTTTCATTTTGAAACATCCAAATAGGATTTTTTTTTACCGAGATACAGCAGATTTAAGTTTTTACTGCATACAGAAAATCAAATAAAGCGATGATGTTGGTTCATTTGAAATACCTTAACCCTTTTGGTTTTGAGCAATTCTGGAAAAAAGAATGTAGTTCAAAGAGTCCCGAGGGTCGCTGCTCACGAATCTGGACTCAGATTTCCAAAATTCAAGATGGCGGATCCAATATGGCGGACGTAGATCCAGAAAATTTAAAATTAGAAAATTTAAAAAATATTGCCGCACTCTGCGTAAAATTTGAAATATAAAAGGTCTCTTGTGATTTTTCAGTTATTTGCGTTGTTTCCGAATAAAAAATTTCAGAATATTGCAATTTGTGTGCGCAATTATATTTTTGGATCGACGTCCGCCATATTTCTAATTTTGTTTTTTTATTTCCATTGTTTTATCTGCATCAGTACATAGTCGAGAAATTTCAGTTTCAATCTTTTGATTTATGAAACCTTTTTCTCTTTTGTTCCAGGCTTCTAGTGTCAGACTTTCTTTTATGGCTAACTCCCACTTCATCACGCTTAAGATTCGAGCAGTAATCGGCCAACATAGTGACATCCCACCGACCTTGGTACCTACGTTCCATCTCTTTTATATCCTGATGGAATCTTTCTCCTTGCTCTTCACTCATGTATCCAAGATTCTCAGGGAATGATTTTAAATGAGAATGAAGGAAGTGGACTTTCAAACTCATGTTACAACCTAGCTTTTCGAAACTTTCGAGCATTTTCTCGACAACTGCCTCGTAATTTTCGTCCTTCTTATTCCTTAAAAATTCTTTGACAACATTTTTAAAGTCCACCCATGCCGCTTTTTCATATTTTGTCATCGTATTTTCAAATTCCGTAGACTTCATAACTTTTCTTATATCCGGTCCATTGAAGATTCCTTTTATTTTTGCATCAGATAAGGATGGAAATATCTTAAGGAGAGATTGAAAACATTTTCCATTCTTGTCAAGTGCTTTAACAAATTGCTTCATGAGTCTTAATTTGATGTGTAAGGGAGGCAGAAGTATTTTTTTAGGATCAACCAGAGGTTTCTGAAGAATATTGAATGATCCTGGCTTGAGTGACTTACGCAGAGGCCAACTTTTTTTATTCCAATGTTCTTTCCTAGCCCTACTATCCCACAAACAAATGTAACACGGATTTTTTGTGTATCCTAACTGTTGCCCAAGAAGTATAGTTGTTATCTTCAAGTCACCGCATATGAACCATTTATGTTCAACATGTTCAATTGAACGGTGCGCAAATGAAATGTGTCCAAACGAATTGTGCGCAATTGAAATGTGTACAATCGAACGGTGCGCAACTTTATGTGTCTAATATCACAGTGTGCAATTGCAACGTATCCAATTGTACTGTGCTTCATCTCTTGTAACCTAGACCCTAGCAATTCTGATCGACTTTTAGACAGCATCAAATCTCTTACTAAATCGTTTAGCTGAGCTTGCGTGAACAATTGAGGAGCTTCTGCCTTATCAAAATCAATACTATCATCCGATTGAGTACCATCATTCCCTACGTTTTCGTCTTCCGATAGCTCCAGATTTTCCCGTGAGATCGGAACCCTATCAAATATAATAACTCACCAACTATCCTGAAAAGGACTGTTGGAAAGTGATCCCTTAGAGCTGCCAACCACGAATGAAATGACCCACCAACTATCCTGAGAAGGACTGTTGCAATGGTATCACTTAGAATGTCAACCGAATATGCAACGACCCACCAACTATCCTGAGAAGGACTGTTGAAAAGAAATTTCTTAGAATGTCAACCGAATATGCAATGACCCACCAACTATCCTGAGAAGTACTGCTGGAATGTGATCCATCCGGTCAATTGCGCACACAAATTGCAATCTTCTGAAATTTTTTACTCAGAAACAACGCATTCTAACGAAAAATCGCAAGAAACCTTTTAGATTTGAAAGTTAACGCAGAATACCAAAGTATTTTTTTTATTTTCCAATTTTAAATTTTTGGGATCTACGTCCGTCATATTGGATCCGCCATCTTGAATTTTGGAAATCTGAGTCCAAATTCGTAAGCAGCGACCCTCGGGACCCTATGAACTACAAACTCTTTTTTCCAGAATTGCTCAAAACCAAAAGGGTTAAGGTATTTCAAATGAACCAACATCATCGCTTTATTTGATTTTCTGTATGCAGTAAAAACTTAAATCTGCTGTATCTCGGTAAAAAAAAATCCTATTTGGATGTTTCAAAATGGAAATTAAAGGGCAAGACTTGTACTTTACGGTACTTTGTTTAGTTTTTGTCGGTAAAATTCTCTGCAACCAGGAGTGAATTCCAATAATGCCCTAAAACAGCCATTTTTGCACTTTTAGGTTAGAATATCTCAAAATCCTGACGTGATGGCGCCATTCTGAGGCCAGATTTGGATTCAGCGCACCAAATTCCTTCGGAAATCAATATAAAATTGCATGTGATATTAAATACCTTTAATTTGTAGACCTGTGTAATTGTTCCATTCGCTTACGTTTTGATTGATTTGGAGTAGAAGTTATTAGCGAATCGTTCAATGATATATTTGATCTTGTTCGCCTTGTTCCAGACTCTTTTTTCGGATGCTTGTCTTCGAGCATACTCGATGGTTCGATTTTCGCTTCATTAGATTCCACATTGATTGTATTTTCGATAAGTTGTTTTAGAGGTTCGATAATTGGTTTAAAGTGCCTCTCCAATGCGACGTCTTCCTCCATTTGATCGGTTTTTGAAGAACGATATTTTTTGCGGAGCGATTCGCTCGTTTTTACAATATCTCTCGCAATCTTTTCACAATCGTCACTGTCAATCGTCGTCGTCATGTTGCGCTCGGACGAAAATTTTTAGACGTTGCTCGATCGATGTATCGATAGCAACTAACCACTTTACGGTATTGCAAAATCGTTAAATCCTTTTCGATATCGTCCATTAGTCAGTAAACTGTCTTTATCAATCATTACAAATTCATACTCGTGTTGCCAACATTTCTGACAGAATGCACGAAAATCGCCGTAAGACATGTCAGTATTTACATGATCGTTGTATACATGTTTCAAGTTTGTACCATCTTGTTTAAATAAAATCAGTAAATTTGCATTGTCCCGTATAAGATGCTTGTGTATCTTGGCATACGTTTGACAAAAATAGAAACAGTCGACGCTCGAGTGTCGACCCATTGCAAAGTACCCTCTTATCGTATCTTGCTTATCGCATGCCACGTCGTCAAAGATAAAAATGGAATTCGGAAGCGCCTCGCTCGGTGGAATAACGTCACTATTATTAGCGAATGTAAAATAACCAATTTCATCGATCGATAATAGCAAATTTTCCAAGTATCGATATTTCGGTTGTTGAAGTGATTTCAAGTATACTCACACATTCTCGAAATGTACACCGTGTGGACTTTCTATCAAACTCATCAACACGTTAGTCTTACCGCAATTCGAAGGACCGCAAATGATACCGCGTATAGTAGTCGGCAGCATGTTTCCATGCTTGCGTATTTCTTTCTCGGACATTACTCGTGTTTTATCGTCAAAATTTATCACTTTGATTATCGTCGCTTGTCGCGCGAACCGCATATTTGCTCTCGCGAATCTCAAATCAGATTTTGGAAAATGAGTCATTGGGGCCCTATTTATAGAGGCGCACCGAATCGAAACCGCTCAGTCTCAAAAATGTTTCTTCTTCTATCGGTTGACAGCGATATTCGCGAGCTTACCACCGAGCAGTTACAGATTATCCCGAAGATTGTTTTACTGTGAGACTTTGGTAGCTACGTGGAACAATTGTGGGACAAGCTTCCCGAACATATAAAAGCTGACTCAGAGGTTCAACAGTATCGTCGATGCACGCGACATTATAATTTGCCGTGCCAACAAACACATTTCGACGGTCCAACACCGTTAATAAAAGATTGTGGCAAATGCCAGCAAAAATTATAAGAGGTGGTGGTTTGTTAAATCGTGCGATAAACGCACTTCCTATCGAATTACATATTCCAGGCTATCAGTTTTGCGGACCTGGAATTCATTTAGAAACGCGATTGGCTACAGGCGATCGAGGTATCAATCCATTGGATGCCGCGTGTCGCGAGTACGACATAGCTTATTCTGGAAGCAACGATCTCGGTCAGGAGGGTTCTCAACAGCGGCCAAGAAACAAAAAACGTCAAATTAAAAATGCCTCCTGGGGTAACGACCAAAATACAATTGGAAAAACTTGCAAGACGTATGCGTATACAATTTTTTAGATGCGTTTTCATGCGCGATAATTTACCGATAAACGGTGTACGACGAAATGAGAGCGGTATCGTCAATTTGGATGACGTCGATGGTTCCGGTACTCATTGGGTTGCGTATGCAAAGAGGGGAGATCGGGTAATATATTTCGATAGTTTTAGAAATCTTCGACCGCCCAAGGAATTAGTGCGATATTTTGGACAGAATGTTACAAATATAGAATACAATCTCACGGCCTATCAAAATTATAATCAAAGTATTTGTGGACAATTGTGTCTTCGATTTCCTCAAACGGTCGATGATCGATGTGAATTTAAAGCCTGACAATTCACCGTCGCGACTCAGTATTCGTTCGACAGTTTTCCAGCATGTCACTCACGCTTACGTTGACCGACAAGAGTAGCGTTCTTGCTGTAAGCTACTTTCCGGCTATAGATTTAAACGATGGTGATTACGAGCTTGGTTCAACGGACTTTGAAACTTATCATACGATATCGAACGTGAATTCTTGGAATAATAAATTTTATTTTGATAACGACGATAAGGAAATTACGATTTCCGAGGGATCGTACGAATTACACGTTATAAACGAATATCTCCGACATGCAATTTTACGACATCAACGCGTAGTTGATTCCAACGATATTGTTGATGGCGAAGAACACGATGAATATCCAATAATGCTTCGCGCTAATCATAATACGCTAAAGAGTGAAATCAAATGTGTCCATAGAATAAATTTTAGCTAACCGGGCAACGTTGGATCGTTGTTGGGATTCTCGTCGAATCGTATATTACAGCCTCGGAAGTGGCACGAATCGGATGTACCGATAAATATTATTAGCGTAAATATTATTCGTATAGAATGCAGCGTAACCACTGGCGCGTACAGCAATGACAAGCGCGTACACACGATACATGAATTTTCACCGAGCGTGCCGCCAGGATATAAGATATCGGAAACGTCAGCACAGATCATTTATCTACCAATCGTCGCACGGAGCATTACTGATTTAACGATATGCATTGTTAATCAAGAAGGACATTTGCTTGATTTTCGAGGAGAGGAAATTACCGTAAGATTGCATATACGGCGGCGGCAAAAATAAAGCGTTTGACAAATGAAATGCTTGTGTTGAACGAAAGCACGGAGCACGCGAGAGACAATATTTTTGCGAAGGACAATATTTTTGCGAGTAGGCGAGTGACTGCGGTATCGGGTGACAATAATCAGATATCTGGTTACGCTAAAAAGAAGCTCAGCGCGTTGAATCGCGAGTTTTTAAAATCATTGGAATTCGTCGTACGAAATACTTGAGCGATATGATTGACATCTTGAATATACAATCCATACGCCAACGCAACACTTGAATATAGCGACGAGATACGGATACCGATACAACATCAAGATTTGTACACGTTACCATGTGAAAGTTTTCTATACGTCGAGGGAAAGTTGAGGGTGCGTAAAATAGATGAAAGGGCAAGAGTGGTATTGGGCAACAATTGTGTCGCGTTTATGTTTGATGAACTTCGATATGAACTCGACGGTGTGGAGATCGACCGCAAAAGAAACGTTCGAATAACTTTTACGATTAAAAACTATGTCTCTCTAACAACCGAGAAAGGTAAAATCTTGGAGAATGCTGCGTGGAATATGTCGCATAATGCTGCTGAAGCTTACTTCAATTTTTGCGTGCCGCTAAACGTACTATTGGGTTTTTGCGAAGATTATAAGCGAGTTGTGATCAACGCTCGTTACGAATTAATTCTGATACGTTCGCGCAACGACAACAATTGCATATTTGGACATGCTTCGGCTGAAGCTGATATCGAATTATTCAAGATACAATGGCGTATGCCTCATGTAATATTGAGCGAGGTCAATAAACTATCCTTTCTACGCGCGTTGGAAAGCGGACGATACTTGAATATGAGTTTTCGCTTTTGGGATCTATACGAATTTCCTCTATTGCATAATACCATATATAATAACACCAAGCATTCGTGGACCGTGAAAGCCGCCTCTCAGCTGGAGAAGCCGCGATACGTGATCTTTGCGCTGCAGACTGGCAGAAAAAAATGCTGTGTTAAGAGATATTACTACATTCGACGACTGCAAATTGACCAACGTTAAACTCTGTCTAAACTCGGAATTTTATCCCTACGATGATTTGAATTTAGATTTCGATAAAAATAGATTTGCCCTCTTGTTCGATATGTACTCTCGTTTTCGCAAATCTTATTACGGATGTGATAATGATGATAAGTTTCCGCCGTTTTTTATCAAAAATTGGGCATTTATTGTGAAAGAACGGAACCTAATGTTTTATATGAAGTATTGTCCATCGCTTGCCACTACTTTCTCCCATCTTTCTAGCAGCATACGGATACCGCGTCAGAAGAATGCTTCATCTTTTGAGGCTATCCACGAATCGACCCAATTTTTGGTATCTTCAT
>NW_021853396.1:96000-106818 GCF_003651465.1 Formica exsecta
TGTATAACGCCTTGCCAGCTGAAATAAAGCGGAATGAAAGAATTGTGCCGTTTAAGCGAATGTTAAAGGCGTATATTGTAATTAATGTAAACTAGATTTGTATTATTAGGTGTACAAATAAGTTTCCGCCGTTTTTTATCAAAAATTGGGCATTTATTGTGAAAGAACGGAACCTAATGTTTTATTTGAAGTATTGTCCATCGCTTGCCACTACTTTTTCCCGTCTTTCTGGCAGCATACGGATACCGCGTCGGAAGAATGCTTCATCTTTTGAGGTTATCCACGAATCGACCCAATTTTTGGTATCTTCATATGATGTGAAGTGTTGCTCAGACAGGCCATGCGCCATCGATCTAAACATGTGGAAATCAGAAGGAGCAATGTCTGGTGAAGACACTAGCGGGTGGGGTAAAATTTCCCAATTGAGTGTTTCCAAATAGGTTTTGACCGGCGCCGCAACATGTGGACGAGCATTATCATGCAGGAGAATAACTTTGTCGTGTCTGGAGTAGTGGGCGCGCTTTTCCTTGAGTGCTCGACTCAATCTCATCAATTGTGTTCGGTAGACAGTCCCAGTAATGGTTTCGTTCGGTTTGAGCAACTCATAATACACGACACCAAGCTGATCCCACCAAATGCATAACAAGAGTTTTTTTCCATGAATATTTGGCTTAGCTGTAGATGTTGAAGCATGGCCAGGTGGTCCCCGTGATTTCTTCCTTTTTGGATTATCATAGTGGATCCATTTTTCATCACCAGTGATTATACGGTGCAGAAAACCCTTTCGTTTATGCCTGGCAAGCAGCATTTCACATGTGAACAATCGGCGTTCAACGTTTCTCGGCGTCAGTTTATATGGAACCCAATTTCCTTGTTTTTGAATCAATCCCAATGATTTCAACCGATGTGAAATTGTTTGTTGAGTCACTCCCAATGTAAGTGCAAGTTCTTCTTGCGTTTGGCACGAATCTTGATCCAATAATGTTTCCAATTCCGCGTCTTCATACACTTTCGGCCTTCCGTTACGTTCTTTGTCTTCGATGTCAAATTCACCGTTCTTAAACTTTTGAAACCACTCATGACAACTTCTCTCACTTAAGGCAGCCTCACCATATGTTTCTACAAGCAATCGATACGCCTCAGCTGCAGATTTCTTCAAATTGAAGAAGTAAATCAAAAGTTCCCGCAAATGACGCTTATTCGGCTCAAAACTCGACATTTTCGCACACAAAAGAATATATTATTCTGATAAAAAATCACTAATGTTTTAAGGTTATGTTATTGACTGATGTCCAATCTTACGATAAGGACGTTTTACATCTGACAATTTTAACCATAACTTACTGGTGGCGCCAACTTTTGTCAAACGGCGGAAACTTATTTGTACACCTAATACAATTGGTGGATATAAAGTGGCTCATAAAGGTTCACCCAAACATTATTTAGAATAAACTATTGTTAAAATATATTTTATTGTTATTTATTCTTCCCTTTTCCTCTTTCTTATCCCAGTATGCGAGTATTAAATTTCTGTACGTGACGTTAGATAGCGGCGTCAGCTAGTTAATTAAAATATATATGTTACATTTCAGTTCATGGACATAGACTTTAAATATTTGAATTGCGTATAAATAATTGTTTTGTCGTTCAATAGTTGTTCAATAGTCGTTTATAGCCGTTCAATAGCTGTTTGATAGCCGTTCAAAGTTGTTCGATAGTCGTTCAATAGTCGTTCATAGCCGTTCAATGGCCGTTCGATAACCGTTCAAAGTCGTTCGATAGCCGTTCAATAGCTGTTCGATAGGTGTTCAAAACCGTTCAATAGCTGTTTGCATATTATAATAATACATTCATATTTAAAAGACTTTTAGATAATTGTCCGCGGAAACATGCTTACTCTTGTCTTCTTATAAAGTGCAGAAGGTAAGCGTTCTTTGTAAGTGATACATCCCCTACTCTAAAATATTTAATCGAGACAATGTCTATCCCGTTGTGTCCGTCACAAAGTGTTTGACCGACAGTCTGTGAAGAACAGTTTAGAGTATAAAAATGTTTCGCAATCATTTGGTAAGTAGTGTCCAATGTTTTCGTATGTAAGGTTATGTGTGATGTATATTACATAATATTATATTTCAATTCGTGCAAATAGACGTTATCCACCTCCAATACACGCGGTGGATGCGCGGGAATATGCGGTGGGTGCAGGCCATTTTGTGGGGCGACACCCGCGAATGGGCATGCGTGCACCCATCGCAATATGAGGACATCTTTTGTTTAAGGCTGCTTTTCGACCTGGAGCCATATACTGAGGAAGAAAATTGGGAGGAGGAGGAAGAGGCTGAAAATTGGGAGAAGGAGGAATGGGAGGAAAAGCTTGCGGCTCCAGGAAGATAATGTAAGTATCCATTTTTTAAAAAATTTTATAATATTAACAAATAGATTTATTAATAAGACTTGTATTTTTATGTTTCAGATGGTCACCTTTAAATTACCTCTCTCCAACGTGCATGCAAACACTATTCTTGTCTTACGCTCATGTGGACGCCTCGCGCTATCCTGCTCCCACGCCTCCTCGCGGCATCGTACCTTCGCGTTCCCTTTTTTTAAAAAATTTTATAATATTAACAAATAGATTTATTAATAAGACTTGTATTTTTATGTTTCAGATGGTCACCTTTAAATTATTATTATTATTATTATTATTATTATTATTATTTTTATTATTATTATTTTTTAAACACACACACGCACGCACGCACGCACGCATGCACACACGCACGCACACACACACCCGCAGGACAAGCGAAAATTAATAAGGGGCTTGTAGCAACCACGCTAAAGCTACTGGACGCCAAATGGGCTAAATTCGAGGAGCAGCACGAAGGACTTCGTGTCGATTATGAAGCGGAGCTTAGGAAGCACGAATACGTGACGAAGGACTTCCTGGCTAAGGCGGAGGAAGTCTACGTGGACCAACGCGCGGCGGTTCTGGAGCTGGAGGATGCGCTCACAAGGCCAGCGCCTCAGTCGCCTGGGACGGGACGCGCCGGGGACGTATCACGATCAGCATCCCGCACGACTCTGCCACGGATCAAGCTCCCCCAGTTCTCCGGGAAATACGAAGAGTGGCCGGCGTTCCGCGATTTATTCCTGTCGATATTCGGAAAGGATGAGTCGATAGCTCAGGTTGAGAAGTTCCACTACCTGAAGACATGCCTAAAGGGTGAAGCGGAGCTATTAATACGCAACATCACTACTACGGGTGATAACTACGAAAGCGCGTGGAAAATGTTGAGCGACTATTATAAAAACAAACGCTTGTTGGTTCGCGCCTATCTCGCTCCAGAAGATGAAGAGTGAATCCCCGGCCGAGCTCCGTAAAATCTTCCATTGCTTGAAGACCACAGTTAGCTCGTTGGAAAACATTGGCCGACCGATCGATTGCAGTTAAGATTTGTTTGTATATTTAGCCGTCGACCTCCTCGACCCGCGCTCGCGTCGCGAATGGGAAACCTCGATTGGCGATACGAAGGAACCGCCGACGTTCGATACTCTCGAGCTGTTTCTCGATAGACGTCTGCACACCTTAGAAGCGATGCAGCCGATCAAAGCCGATGGCCCCGCGAGCAAGTCAGGGTCCAGCCCGCTAAAGTACACGCGCAGCCATCTCGCTCGAAAGCAAGAAAGCAAACCTGAAGTGAAGCGAGGCCGCTATGCGTTGTGCCAGCGAGACCACTTTCTGATGCTCTGCGAGGAGTACAAGAAGAAGACGGCCCAAGAAAGGAAGCAGATAGTCGAGCAGAGAAATTTGTGCCTTAATTGTCTCGGCAGGCACCAAGTAGGCGAGTGCGCCTCCAAAAGGGCGTGTTCGGTGTGTGAGGCTCGTCACCACTCTTCACTGCACGAAACTTGTCGCGATAACGCCGTCGCGAAATCATCACACGTCGCGCAGGGGCCTTTCGACCGGCCTGCCACCGTGCTTTTCGCGACCGCTCGCGTTCGAGTAGCCGACCGACACGGCATCTTACACACGGCGCGCGCGCGCTCATTGACCAGGGCTCGGAGTTATCGATCATCTCCGAACGCCTCGCGCAAAGGTTAAAGCTGCCGCGTTCACAAGTCTCAGTCACAGTCTTCGGAGTTGGGGGGCAGAAGTCCGGTACAGCCAAAGGTTGCGTCGCGCTTTCGCTGTCACCGCGACTCGGAGGAGCGGCGACGTTCGTCAGCGCTCTTGTGCTTCCGCGGCTTACCGTCTACGCCGGCGGGCTGCACTCCGGAACGAGGACCTGGCTGCATGTGGAGGGCCTGGAGCTGGCTGACCCTGAGTACAGCGCCGCTGACCAAGTCGATATTCTCCTCGGAGCCGACGTCCACGCGGCCATCCTCTGCCAAGGTCTACGAAGGGGAGAGCGCCGCGAACCGCTGGCGCAGAAAACGACGCTAGGGCGGATTCTGTCGGGAGCGATCGGCGAAACCACCTCTTTACTGGCGCATACGCATCAGTGCCGGCTTGAGGACGACCTCGCGAGCGTGGTGCGCCGCTTCTGGGAACAGGAGGACATGCCGATCAACGCCACCGCCATATCCAAGGACGAGCAGGAGTGCGAGGATCATTTCGTGCGCACGCATTTACGAGGGCCTGACAGGTGCTACACGGTGCGCCTCACGGTGATCGAGCCTCTACCGGACCTCACCGGCACACGTCGCGCGGCTTTGCGGCTCTGCTAAAGCACATGGAGATCAAGTTCGACCGAGAGGCTTCGTTCCAAGAACTGTACGCTGAATTCATGAGTCAGTACGCGAGCTTGCGGCACATGACGTCGGTCTCACCGGGCGCGGACGCCGCTCCTGAGCCACGCTGCTACCTCCCTCATCACGGGGTGATGCGGGAAGCGAGCACCACGATCAAATTGCGAGTCGTGTTCAACGGCTCGTCCAAACTGCCAACGGGCGAGACACTCAATCGGCATCTGAGGATCGGACCGAACCTGCTGCCAGCGCTGGCCGAGTGAAGCGAGGGGGAGATTTAAGGCGGGAGGAGGCACGAACCAAGCATCCATCTCTTCCGTGGCAGCGGCACTGTCGTATCTATGTAGGGCGCCTGCTGTGGTGACGTCGCCACCCGGACGACGATATCTGGGAAAACCGTCTCAATACTGTCACTTACGGTCTCTCGTGTGCTCCCTTTCTAGCCATCCGCACTCTCCGTCAGCTAGCCGACGACGAAACCTCCCAGTGGCCACTCGGTGCTGACGTTCTTCGCCGGGACGTTTACATGGATGACGTCCTGACCGGAGCACCAACCATTGCTGAGGCCAAGGAGATGCAACAGCAGCTCACCTTGATTTGCAGGGCGGGCGGATTCCCCCTAAAGAAATGGTCAGCGAACTCTTCCGCTCTGCTCGCGGACCTACCGGCGGAGGACCTCTTGCAGCGGGATCCTCGGTGGTGGCAGCCAGGGAAAAGCCACTCGACCTTGGGCCTCCGGTGGCATCCGCACGAGGACTCGTTTGCGTTCTCAATACCACCGCTCCAGTTATCGACTGTAACAAAAAGAACAGTCCTGTCATTGACAGCCCGACTGTTTGACCCGATGGGATGGCTCGCCCCCACCACAGTGCGAGCCAAAATTATAATACAAGCGACTTGGTTGCTACGGGTCGACTGGGACACCCCACTGCCTGAAGGCGATGTGCAGAGGTGGCAGGAATTCCAGACCGAACTTCCCTTCCTGGAGCATATCCGCGTTCCCCGTGGGCTCACGGGCGGAACTGCTTACCGACGGGAAATCCACGGCTTCGCTGACGCCTCCGAGAAGGCCTATGCGGCCGTCGCGTACCTGCGAACTGAAAACTTGGAAGGAGAGGTAGAAGTCACCTTACTGAGCGCAAAAACGAAGGTCGCGCCTTTAAAGCAGGTGATATTACCACGCCTGGAGCTTTATGCGGCAACGCTGCTCATTCGGCTCGTCGGCCACATCGGCCGCGTCTTGGAGACCTCTGACGTCACGATTCATCTTTGGTCGGACTCAACAGTAGCCCTCGGATGGATCCGCGGCCATCCTGCCGGCTGGAAGACGTATGTGGCCAACCGGGTCTCGGAGATCCAAACGTCATTGCCTGATGCCGTGTGGCACCACATTCCCGGACGAGACAACCCGGCCGACTGCGCTTCACGAGGGCTGTCACCGAAGGAGTTGGTAAACCACCCCCTCTGGTGGCACGGCCCGACGTGGCTGAGCACGGAGACAGGAGACTGGACGACCGCTGGGGACTGTGACGGCGAGAGCGAGCTTCCCGAGCAGCGCGCTTCGAGCCACGCGGCTACGTCAATCAAGGAGAAAAGCCAGGAGCCCGAGATGCTGAACCTGTACTTGGCCCTGCCTCGGCTACTACGGGTCATGGCCTGGTGTCGTCGCTGGCTAGGCCGACCCTTGGAGAGGCTGGTGCCCGAAGTACGGGCCAATCCTGCCGTCCAGCGCGTCCTTAGGGCCTCCGAAGTCGAGGAGGCGCGCCTGAGTTGGATCCGAGTCATGCAAGCTGCAAACTTCAAGGAGGTGTTAGCGGCTATCGCGAATGGCAAATCTCTGCCCACACGCAGTACACTTACCCGGTTAACTCCTTTCAGGGACCCCCAGGGAATCCTCAGAGTCGGCTGTCGGATCAAGCGCGCTCTCCTCTCCTATGACGCCAGGCACCCGATCATCTTACCTGGAGGATCAACCTTTACTCGCCTCGTCATCAAGGCGTACCATCGCCGGACCTTGCACGGAAGCGTGCAGCTGACCCTGGGCTCCATCCGCCAAGAATACTGGATTCTCCGCGGGCGGGCGCTCGTCAAAAGCAGTATCCACCGCTGCTTAATGTGCCTGCGATGGCGGGCGGCAACCCCGCAGCCACTCATGGGGGACCTGCCGCGGCCTCGAGTGACACCGGCTCGGCCGTTCCTCCACACAGGGGTCGACTACGCTAGACCAATGTGGCTACGAACCTCCGGGGGACGAGGGCAGCGCGCTACTAAGGCCTTCCTGGTGGTTTTCGTCTGTCACAGCACCCGCGCCGTCCATCTCGATATAGCGTCAGACTATTCCGCTGACGCCTTCCTGACCGCGCTGCGTCGGCTTATCGCGCGCCGGGGGCTATGTCGAGCCGTCTATAGCGATTGCGGCACAAACTTCGTGGATGTCGACGCCCGACAACTGCGAGCGCTCTTCGCAGCCAGCGGCCAGGAAGGCTAGCGTATCGCGGAAGGTCTCGCCGCCGAGAGGATTGAATGGCACTTCAATCCTCCGGTGGCCCCCAATTTCGGTGGACTCTGGGAGGCGGCTGTCAAAGCGGCGAAGCACCACCTCCGGCGCGTCATCGGCGACGCGAAACTGACGTACGAGGAGATGGCCACCATGTTAGCACAAATCGAATCGTGCCTGAACTCGCGTCCGTTACAGGCCTTGTCCGACGACCCGAAAGACCTGGAGGCGCTTACCCCCGGCCACTTCCTCGTTGGCACGGCACTCAACGCCGTTCCGGAGCCGTCCCTCGCTTTAGAAACTACGACGAGATTATCCCGGTGGCAGCATCTGCAACAGCTGCGGGACCATTTCTGGAGCCGGTGGTCCCGTGAGTATCTCCATTCGCTGACACACCGGCCGAAATGGTGCAAAGCCGACGAGGAAGTACGCGAAGGCCGACTGTGCCTCCTAAGTAGCGAGACAACGCCGCCGAATAAGTGGCCCCTTGTCAGGATCGACCGCGTGCATCCCGGGGAAGACGGGGTCACCCGGGTCGTCATTGTGCGCACCGCCACTTCTAGTTTTAAGCGACCATTGTCAAAAATTATCCTCCTCCCGGTCAGCACGGCACCGGAGGACGACGCGTAACAAAAAAAAAATTTTTTTTGTATTCTCTGTAATAATAAATTCGGGTTACGCGAAGCCCACACTTACACTTGACACTACACTCTTCACCTCACAATACGCCTACACGAAACACATACTCCACTCCACAAACACACACTAAAAGGAACACCGGACACCGCACAATAAGGAGTCGCGAAACATCCACTACAACGACGTTAAGCACGCGCGATCACTACGCTTTACGATCAGCAATAGTGAATGAAGCCGCATTCCATCGCGAATAACACGCGTGCCAGCCACGTGATCAACCACGCGTCACGTCTAAGCAGCGTGACCATCCGCGACACGGTCGCGACGCGGGACCACGCCGAGACGCCGAACTCGGCCGCGTATGACGCCCAACGTCGGCCGCGTAAATCAATCAGCGCAAATTGTCGTAGGTACAACCAAAATACAACGAGGTAAAATACAACGAGACGGGCGGAATGTTCGAAAACGAACCAACTATAATTAATTCATTGCTATTATAAGATAATAAGCGCTATAACAAAAAGCGGCTATGCGCACTCGAAATTTGGCGCGCTAGCAGCCATCTCGCGCGTCGCACGGCGCGCGACAAATAGGAGCGCGCTCCAACAGCGGCGCTACGCGAATCGCGCCAGGCTCGCGGCATCGATCGTGCCTATCGATGCGGGCCACGCAGCGGTCACCCGGGAGAGCCTAAGTTACTAACAAATACAAAATAACATCGTTCAATTTTAAATAATCATCGCAAACAACAGCAAGCTCGAATTTCGCGAAAAACATGTCGAATGTTCTAGAATGAGTAAAAGAACGTTTGTATAAAAGCTCTCTCGGGGAACCGCCGGGCGCACTCAATCGAGATTTATCCGTGACAGTGTGTGCTTATATCGTTTAAACTCTCGTTATAGAAAGGTCGCTCGCTTTTCTAATTCGTACGCTCGTTTACGAAACGCGAAGTTTTCGATTATACTAAAAGAGATATCTCGTCGCTCGCGATTAATCTCTCGTTATTAAAACGCGTCGTTTATTCCGTCGCTCGCGGAGATTATCGTTACGCTCCCGGTCGCTCGCCGGAGCAAGCACTCGGTTAAGATTAGCTTAAATCTAATCGAAAAAAAAACTTCTGAACTATTTATTGATATTAATAAATTGACTGCTTTTTTTACAAACGATTTCGTGTTTGTTGCTCACTAAATTCGCGCTCCCGGGTTCACTCGCGCACAACCACTGACTTGCACCAACACAATCGCGCATAAGATTGCAACGCAAGCAGATAGCTCACCGGTCAACGTACGGCCTTACCGCCTGCCGGAGAAGCATAAAGAGGAAGTAAATCGACAGGTCCGAGAAATGTTAAAAAATAAAATAATCCGACCAAGCACGAGCCAGTGGAACGCACCGTTATTGGTAGTCCCTAAGAAAGCCGATGCGTCAGGAAAACCGAAAATACGAGTAGTCGTAGATTTCAGAAAATTAAATGATGTAACAATAGGAGATTCATTTTTCTTACCGAATATAACGGATATATTAGATCAACTTGGAAACGCCAAGTACTTTACAACTCTGGATTTAGCATCCGGATACCACCAAATTCCGATGGAAGAAGGCGACAAATGCAAAACTGCTTTTTCCACACCTCACGTCAAGCTTTTATAGGATTAGCCGGATATTATAGAAAATTTATTGAAAATTTCTCTAAAATCGCGTTACCACTAACGAAGATAACCAAAAAGGAAAATAAATTTGAGTAGACGCAAGAACAACAACAAGCATTTGAAATGCTTAAAGAAAAATTAACGACGGGAAAAGAATTCGGAAGTGAACTACACAATAAAAAGGGGAAGGAAAACCATACGCGTCCAAATAAATCGATTGAAGCCATTTATCAAAAATTAAAGAGTAAGAAAAAGAAGAAAGGGAAAAAAATGCACGAACAAAATAAAAAATAGAATAAATAATAAGAGAAACGGAAATATAAAATTCCTACCTTAACGTCCACGTCCAGCACCGCGACCAAGGTTCCACTCCCGCATAGCCTGAAAAAGGGCACGACCACGACCCACAGGACGAGGCTCAGGGTTGAAAAAGCGACCACGACCCACAAAACGAGGCGCCGGATCCCACCGAAATTCAAGTCCGCGACCCCGATTGATATGGGGCGGCGGCACGTCCACAGGCACTTTCGGCACAAAATTAACGTCACGATCGACCACTAAATTCGGAAGACCCAGCAACGCGACCTCGCGAACAAGCGCGGGCGCCGAGATTTGGTCCCGAAAGGAACGGTCAAAATGGTCTGACACGTCTGACACCTCCACTAAGGGATACTGACCCCTAACAGAGTTTTGAGCAACACTGAAAAATAGCTCGTTTATATTGGATACACTAGGGTACTAGGCTATTGCGTTATTACATTTGTGACACGCACGTTGCTGAGATTAGTAACACGCTCCTTAGTTACGGCCGTTCGGCGCTGCGTTGCTAAGGAGCGAGCAGTAAGAGGGGGAACCGTAGGCGTGAGTCAAGAAATCCGGCCGAAAGTTGCATCTAAATCCCAGCACTGATGTAAATGTATACATATGTGATTGTTTATTTTATATCATCTTACATAATTTTTTATAAATATATCATAAAGCGTTAGATATGTATATATTAAAATTGTATGCATTTAATTAATTATAAAATAACTATTTTAGTTATACGCCTGTCGTAACCCGACCGATTTCTTAAAATTAAAAGATAAAACAAGTAAAGTAGAACAGAAAAGATTGAGAGAGAGCTGATTAAAGCAAAGCATTAGAATCAGGGAAAAAGACATGTAAGACACCTAATTGATTAAAATATATAATAAGCGCGAGATGCACCGACGCCGGCTACTCGCTCACTACTCGCTAGCATATATCGATAGCATCGAAGTACCGTACGTATCGCGCCCGACT
>NW_021853397.1:0-369 GCF_003651465.1 Formica exsecta
AGAGAGAGAGAGAGAGAGAGAGAGTTAAAATTAAAGAAGAGAAGGTATAATCAAAAGAGAGGGAGGGAAACAAAAGGAAAAAGGGTGGATAATATAATATCAGGTAATAAATATAATATCAGGTAATAATATTGTTCAGTATTATTAAATATATTGTTGCGTCCGCGCGTCGACTTTGATAATACTCGAACACGCGCGACACAAACGGCACTCGCGTACCGTGATGTAAATGATTAACACTCTGTTAAAGGAACAAAAGGAACTTTAATAATAACACAGAACACACAATTGAACAAGGAACACAGAACGGGTAATAACGGTAATCGTATCTCAAATATGTCCGCCCGGAATGACATCCGTCGCGAGACT
>NW_021853397.1:3286-8545 GCF_003651465.1 Formica exsecta
GGTCTACAATAGGTGATTTAAGCCTTAAGCCTTAAGAAATTGACCAATCACAATCAAGTATAAGGAGAATACTCGACTGTGATTAGTCAATTTCTTAAGGCTTAGAGCTTAAATCACTATTGTAGACCGACGCTAATGGAAATAAGGGCAAATGGTTAAATAATTGTTCTATATTCCATAGGCATAATGCAGAAATAAATGCGATACTTAATTATTAGTTGAAATATGGTTTTGAAAAATGACGGGACGTCACATTACACTGCCATAGTAGTAACGTTTTATAATATATCTTTGATTAATAATAATAATAACACACATACACACATCTGTTATATAATAAAATAAATGGAATATAATTCTGGGCAACAATATTCTGCGCAGACGCTTAACGCTCGACGCTCGACACTGCCATGTTGTGGCGTTCCTGTGGCTAAATTCAAAATCATTTTTGTTACCAACTTCATGAAATATATTTGTAACCATTTTCACACATTTCATTTATTGATTTAACACTTTACATAACAACATATTAAACATACGACAAATTATGTAACATTCGTTCGTTCGTTCATTGACCATCAATCTGTACACATCTCACTCGTGAATTAAATATTTTATTACTAAACAGGAAAGTCTAGTGATTTAACTATAAAGCTAGCACAACTGGTGACCCCGACGTGATCACGGGCTTTCGAGAATTCACGTTCAAGCGTGGCGAATTTGAATCAGTGATCCGCGAATTTAGTGAGCCATCGAGTTTCGAGTTCCGCTGTGATTCTTGTGTGATTTGTGGCTTGTGTTCTTCGAGTTGACGAGATTTTCGAGTCATCGAATTTCCAAGGACAGCGAACTACTAGACTTCTGAAATTCACAACGCAGAGTATTGACAGAGTTTGACGATGCCTTTGGACGAATCTTCGACTTCGAATCCTACAGCGTCAGCATCAGTTCCATCGGCTGGAGAACATCATCAACGTTTGACGAATCCGACACAAACTCTTGCCAGTAATGAGCCTCATCAACAAGGTCAGCCAAGTCAGCCAAATTCTAACGAATTTCGCCTTGTTAAATTGCCGAATTTTTGGCATAAGCAGCCTAAATTGTGGTTTGCTCAATTAGAAAGCGTAGAAAGCGATTTTCGGATACGCTCAGATGATGTTAAGTATAGCTCGGTTATACGGCATCTTGATGAGCAAGCTTTGTTGGCTATTGCTGATTTGATTGAAAATCCTCCTGAAAAAGATAAATATCTTCATGTTAAAAACGTTTTGATTAATCGGTTTACTGATTCGGAGGAAAAACGTCTTCGTCAATTGTTAGCTGGTGTTGAGCTGAATGACAAGAAACCGTCGGATTTGCTACGCGAAATTAAACAGTTAGCGGGAGGAGCGATTTCGGAAAATGTATTACATTCAATTTGGTTGCAAAGATTACCTTCGCAAATTCAAGCTACTTTAGCGGTTGTGGACGATTGTCCTTTAATTAAGCTTGCTGAACTGGCTGATAAAATTTTGGACCGAGAAACTAACCTACATGTAGCAACAATAGCTTCCTCGGCAGGAAAAGACACTTCGAATTTTGTTGATCTCGAGCGAAGAATCGCAGCTCTGGAAGTTAGACGTGTACGCAGCAGATCTAAATTTAGATACAAGGAAAGAAAAAGATTTAGATCATCTTCTAGGAGTAAATCTGATAAGGATAACCAAAAAATTTGTTTTTATCATAAGAAATTTGGTGTTAAAGCTTTTAAATGTACAATACCTTGTGATATGTCTAAATCTTTGGTCGAAAGGCAGGAAAACTAGCTTCACCGTTGAGTTGTGAGGCGGCTGACAACGGTTCACCTAACAATCGCCTCATTATTTCTGATAAAACTTCAGGACTTAATTTTCTTGTTGATACAGGAGCTGATATTTCTTTGATTCCAAAAAGATTTGTTTCAAAAGCTCAAGTTGCTTCTTTCAAGCTTTATGCAGCTAATGGAACCAAGATTAATACTTACGGTATAAAAATGTTAACCGTAAATCTTGGATTACGAAGAATTTTTAAATGGAAATTTTGCATTGCGGATATTCAGAGACCTATATTGGGCGCAGATTTTTTGAGTCATTATGGAATTTTAGTTGACATTAAAAACAAAAAACTTCTAGATAGTGTTACCGGTCTTTCATTTAAAGGAAAACTATCTAAAGTTAATCACTTGTCAATTTGCACTACATTTCCTGACTCACCTTTCCATAAGATCCTTGCTGAATTTCCTGAATTAACTCATTTTGCTCCTATATCAACAAACAAGATTCATCAAATTGAGCATCATATTATTACGAAAGGACCACCAATTGCTTCAACTCCTCGCAGGTTGTCACCGGAAAAATTAAAATTTGCAAGAGACGAATTTAATTTTATGGTGGAACAAGGAATTTGTAGACCGTCAAGCAGCACCTGGGCAGCTCCACTTCACATGGTTCCTAAAAACGGACCAAACTCATGGAGACTTTGCGGCGACTATCGAGCTTTAAATGCAGCTACTGTTCCAGATCGATACCCGCTTCCTCACATTCAAGATTTCACTGCTGGTTTACACGGTAAAAATATATTTTCTAAGATTGACTTAGTTAAAGCCTATTACCAAGTGCCAGTTGCAAAAGAGGACATACCAAAAACAGCTGTTACTACTCCATTCGGCCTTTTTGAATTTCTTGTAATGCCTTTTGGTTTGCGTAATGCTGCTCAGACTTTTCAACGTCTTATGAATATCATATTATCTGGACTTGATTTTTGTGTCTGTTATCTTGATGATATCTTAATTGCTTCTGTTAATGAGAAAGAACATGCCAAACATCTTCATACTGTGTTTTCTCGGCTTAAACAATTCGGCATGACGATTAATTTGTCCAAATGTCTTTTTGGTAAAGATGAAATTTCTTTCCTTGGCTATTTAGTTTCCAAGCAAGGAATTAAACCGACATCTGAAAAGGTTAAAGCCATTATTGATTATAAAAAACCTAAAACAATTCATGAGTTAAGAAGATTTATAGGTATTATCAACTTTTACCGTCGTTGTCTGAAAAATGCTGCATCACATCAGGCAGTTCTTACGGATTATCTTAAGGATAGCAGGAAAAGGGATAAAAGGTTAGTCACTTGGACTTTTGAAGCTGAAGAAGCTTTCAAAAATTGCAAAGAAGAACTCTTACGAGTCACAACTTTAGCGCATCCGGCTTCAACTGTACCTCTTATCCTCACTTGTGACGCATCGGATTTTGCAGTTGGTGCATCTTTGGAACAAATAATCGATGGAATTAATAAACCAATCGCATTTTTCTCAAAGAAATTGGACGACACTCAACGTAATTATAGTACTTACGATCGTGAACTTCTTGGTATTTATTTAGCCATCAAGCATTTCAGGTACATACTTGAAGGACGTCAAATTCTTATTCGGACAGATCATAAACCTTTAATTTATGCTTTTCAACAAAAATTGGATAAAGCTTCACCCAGACAGATCCGACATCTTGATTTCATTGCTCAATTTTCAACAAACATCGAGCATATATCTGGTAAACAAAATGTAGTTGCAGATTCACTCTCTAGAATTGAATCCGTTTCGATGCCTATCATAGTTTCTCTGGAAGAGTTAGCAGAATTACAAAAAGAAGATGAAGAATTGAAAACACTTCTCACTAATTCTTCCCTCAAGCTTCAAAAACTTGTACTTACTGGCTCGACTACGCCTATTTTCTGTGACTGCTCTACTGTTAATATCCGTCCTTATGTACCTCAACAGCTTCGTAGGAAAATTTTTGATGTTGTTCATGGTTTATCTCATCCAAGTGGTCGTTCTACCTGCAAACTAATACAACAAAAATTTATTTGGCCAACTATGAAGAAAGATATAAAAGAATGGGCTCGATTGTGTTTGCCTTGTCAACGTGCCAAGATCCAAAAGCATACCAAGAATCTTCCTCAAAAGATTGCTATTCCAGATCAGCGTTTTCAGCATATTCATCTAGATTTGATTGGACCTCTTCCTATTTGTCAAAATTTTCGTTATTGTTTAACCATGATTGACAGATTTTCTAGATGGCCGGAAGCAATCCCTCTTACTGAAATTTCAGCTGATACTGTTTCTACAGCTTTTTATACGCACTGGGTTGCGAGGTATGGTGCTCCGCAGACGATCACAACCGACCAAGGTCCTCAATTTGAAGCTGCATTATTTAAGGCTCTCACCAACCTAATTGGTTGCGAGCGTATTAGAACCTCAGCTTATCATCCGGCTTCTAATGGTATTCTGGAACGATGGCACCGTACATTGAAGAGTGCTATTATGTGTCACGCAAATGAAAACTGGATTGAAATTTTGCCAACAGTTTTACTTGGACTTCGTACTTGCTTTAAAGAAGATTTGAATGCATCTCCTGCGGAAATGCTTTATGGATCTACATTAAGAATTCCGGGAGAATTTTTCATTGAAGAGGATCTTCCATCTGACCCTGAAATTTTCATCGAAAAACATAGAATACATATGAGAGAGATCAAATCAAGACCTACTGCACATCATCACAAAAAAACACCTTTCTTTCATAAAAATTTATATGATTGCACTCATGTTTGGATTCGTGAAGATGCAGTTAGGAAATCTCTTCAACCTCCTTATTCTGGCCCTTTTCGTATTGTTAATAGAATTAATGATAATCTATTTGCAATCGATGTTGCAGGAAAAATTGTCAATATCACCACAGAACGTCTTAAACCAGCCTTCCTACCGAAAGAAACCAGCGATGATGTGATTATCATGACGTCTCCTTCTCCTTCTTCTTCCAATTCACCTCAGTCAACCTTACTTGGAAAACAACTCAGAACATATTCTGGTCCTAGGAAGAAAGTTAGATTCGCAACGTAGTACGTCGCTGGGAGGGGAGTACTGTGGCGTTCCTGCGGCTGAATTCAAAATCATTTTTGTTACCAACTTCATGAAATATATTTGTAACCATTTTCACACATTTCATTTATTGATTTAACACTTTACATAACAACATATTAAACATACGACAAATTATGTAACATTCATTCGTTCGTTCATTGACCATCAATCTGTACACATCTTACTCGTGAATTAAATATTTTATTAGTAAAAAGGAAAGTCTAGTGATTTAACTATAACGCTACCACAACTTAGTTACGTGGCTGTAAGCAAGATTTGCCGAAAATTTTCATAACACATCAAAGAAATAGAGGAACAATGCTTCTCGG
>NW_021853397.1:18373-21211 GCF_003651465.1 Formica exsecta
TTCTTATGAAAAATAATATTTAGGAGGTTTCTAGCATGTTGTATGAATATTAATGCAACATCACGCGCAAGGTCTTTGGGATGTTAATGGACATCACAACGTGAGACGAAAGACGCACAATGTATCATGTCAGGTCGGAAGACAATCCTGCTGATCTTTTATCTAGAGGAGTGCATCCTGAAAAACTGAAAAATCAAAAAATTTGTGGGAATTTCCACAATTTTTACATCAAAATTTAGCATTTGTGCCATTCAGCAACGAAAACCTTCAAGAAGATATAATAGAAAAACGAACTATAAATTTATTTGTTCATGGTGAAAAGGAAAATAGTTATTTAGACATTATCAAAAGATTTTCGTCATTGTCGCGATTAAAGCGAGTGGTCGCGTATTGTTTACGTTTCAGAAATAATGATAAGAAACATACTTTACCAAAATCGAAGATGATAACTGTAGAAGAATTAGATCATGCCATGAAGATACTCATCAGTGGCTGTCAAGGCCATAGTTTTGCACAAGAGTTGCATAGTCTTCGTGTGCAATCGCAATTGCATTCAAAAAGCAAAATAATTGCACTGCATCCATTCTTGGATGAGGATGGTATCATTCGTGTGGGTGGAAGGCTTTGCAATGCATCCATAGAATATTCACAGAAATACCCCATCATTTTACCAAACAAACATCATCTCACTAAATTGATAATTAGGGATATACACTATAAAAATCTACATGCGGGACCACAAACTGTTTTGGCGATGATGCGTAACAATTATTGGCCAATTTCGGGCAGAGGGGCAATACGTCGCGTATTTCGATCTTGCATAGTATGTTTTCGTTCAAAACCGATAACTGCAAAGCAATTAATGGGCAATTTGCCGGCAGTACGAGTAACTCAACAGTCGCGGGCGTTTTTATATACAGGTGTGGATTATGCAGATATTTAGCAGAACAGTTTATTAGCTCGAAGTTTATTCCTCCGTATTCACCTCACATAGGCGGATTGTGGGAAGCAGCCGTGAAGTCGGCAAAAATTCTCATGCGAAAAATTATCGGCACAACGCCGTTGAGCTTCGAGGAACTATATGTATGTGTGTGGGCGTGTGTGTGTGTGTGCGCGCGCGCGCGTGTGCGTGTGTGTGTACACACGTGTACAAAAAAATAAATGGCGCGCGCGTAGCGCGCGCTGCGTGCTAGTCCTCTATAAAAAAAGTCATTTGTACCGAGAAGTGTGCGTTTTGAGTCGATATGTATCGCACGTATTGTTGCCATTTTACCGCGTGTCTGATTGGTTGTCGAGTTGCGCGGCGAGCTTGTTGTATTTACGCTTGCTTCACTCGTGTCGTTTGACAGTTTGACAGTTTATGTCTTTTGACAGTTTGACAGTTAAAGAAAATAGAGTTAAAGAAAACAAAGTTAAATATATTTAATTAATATAGAGAGAAAAAGGAAGAAGAAAAGACGAATAAAAGAGAAAGAGAAAGAGAGAGAGAGAGGGAGAGAGAGAGAGAGAGAGAGGGAGAGAGAAAGAGCAATGGCAAAAAAAGGAAAGTGTATTTTAAATTACAGAAGAGGAAGAATAAGCAAAAAAGAGAGAGAGAGAGAGAAAGAGTTAAAATTGAAGAAGAAGATGTATAAGCAAAAGAGTGGAGGAAGAGAGAAATAGATAGAAGGAAAAAAAAAGAAGAATATATATATTATCAGGTAATAATATTGTTTAGTATTATTAAATATATTGTTAAATATTATTAAGAAATATTATTAAAAATTATTATTATTATCTATTTTATTTAATTTTAAGACAGAGAGAGAAAGAGAGAAAGAAAGAGCGAAGGCAAAAGAGGATAGTTTATTTAAAATTAAAGAAGAGGAAGAACAAGCAAAAGAGAGAGAGAGAGAGTGAGAAAGAGAGAAAGAAAGAGTTAAAATAAAAAAAAAAGTATAAGCAAGAGGACTGAGGAGGGGGAGAGAGCTGTTGAGGGAGAGTGAGAGGATAGAGAGAGAGAGAGCGAGAGAGGGAGGTGGGAAAGAGAGAGAGAGAGACAAAGAGAGACCGGAGGAAGAAAAAAGGAGGAAGAATATGATATTAGGTAATAATATTTATGATATTAGTCAGTTATATTGGTTTATTGGTTGACGTATATGATTTTGTGCATATATCATTAAAAATGTTTAAATGGAAAAAAATTTCGACAAAACTGAAATTTGTAAATTACAATTTAAATTTCTATAAAGATAAGTGTATTAAAAAGTAAAGATATTAACATAAAAAATTAGGATCATTAAATAAGTTTCGTCTATAAAAAAAGTTATTTGTACCGAGAAGTGTGCGTTTTGAGTCAATATGTATCGCACGTATTGTTGCCATTTTACCGCGTGTCTGATTGGTTGTCGAGTTGCGCGGCAAGCTTGTTGTATTTACGCTTGCTTCACTCGTGTCGTTTGACAGTTTGACAGTTTGACAGTTAAAAAATATTACTAAAAATTATTAATTTTATCTAATTTATTTAATTTTAAGAGAGTGAGAGAAAGAGAGAAAGAAAGAGTGAAGGCAACAAAAGGATAGTTTATTTAAAATTAAAGAAGAGGAAGAACAAGCAAGAGAGAGAGAGAGGGAGAGAGAGAAAGAGTTAAAATAAAATAAGAAAAAGTATAAGCAAGAAAGAGGGACAGAGACAAAAGGAAAAAATTTACCTTATTTTTATATAATCGTTATAGATTATACATTTAAGTTATAGATTATACATTTTTAGAAATATATAAACTCATTTAAGAAACACTTAATTAACTTTATTATAACAAAAAGATAACACGATAAACATTAAAAGATAAACACTTTAAA
>NW_021853397.1:21693-23258 GCF_003651465.1 Formica exsecta
TAAAAAAATTTAATCCGATATCTCAAATTTTCTGAAAGTTACAGCGTGTACAGACATTTCTCAAAAAATTCAAAATTTTATAAAAAATGAACCCTTTTACCGATACTCACCAAATTCAGTTCCAACCATCCTTTAATAATACTCTATCCATGTAAAATAATTTAATCCGATATCTCAAACTTTACGAAAGTTACAGCGTGTACAGACATTTCTCAAAAAATTCAAAATTTTATAAAAAATGAATCTGTTCATCGATAATCACCAAATTCAATACCAACCATCCTTGAATGATACTCTATCCATGTAAAATAATTTAATCCGATATCTCAAACTTTACGAAAGTTACAGCGTGTACAGACATTTCTCAAAAAAGTCAAAATTTTATAAAAAATGAATCTGTTCATCGATAATCACCAAATTCAATACCAACCATCCTTGAATGATACTCTATCCATGTAAAAAAAATTTAACCCGATATCTCAAAAATTGCGGAAGTTAGAGGTTGTACAATATATTGCGTACATACATCATACACACATACACACATACACACATACATACATCCATACATGCATACAGACATTTTTTAGGAATATGATTTTTCGACGTTTTGGAACATTCTAAACACAATGGCATAGAAAACCCGAAAAAAAATTTTGTCACGAAAACAAAGCTTCCTCTATGAGGAAGCAATAGTTTATTTAAAATTAAAGAAGAGGTAGAATAAGCAAAAGACAGAGAGGGAGAGATAGAGAGAGAGAGAGAGAGAGAGAGAGTTAAAGTTAAAGAAGAGGAAGTATAAGCAAAAGAGAAGGAAAGAGAGAGAAAGGGACAGAAGGAAAAAAGGAGTATAAATATAATATCAGGTAATAATATTGTTCAGTATTATTAACTATATTGTTATATATTATTAAGAAATATTATTAAAAATTATTAAAATTATCTAATTTATTTAATTTTAAGCGAGAGAGAGGAAAAGAGAAAGAAAAAGCGAAGGCAAAGAAAGGATAGTTTATTTAAAATTAAAGAAGAGGAAAATTTTTACAAGAGTTCTAACTCTAGTAATAATAAAATGTTTGTGAAAGAATGTTGGCAATGTGGAGGCTCAGGTCATTTTCGAGCGGAGTGTCCGTTTTTAAAGAAAGGGGAAAACTGAATTTTGTCGAGCTGTTTGGGGCAGGTTCGATGCGAGAACGTGAAGCCCCAATAAAATTACAGAGTTATTGTTGTAATTGTAAAAATGTTAGTAATAATACTGGCACTAATAATAAGAAATTATTTAATTTTAAAGGATTTATCGATGAACAGTTATGTAATTTTAAAATTGATACGGGTTCGGATGTGTCTCTTATCAGGAGTAATTTTGTTAGAATGCCTAGGCGGCGGATTCCTCTTGATAATTCTTTTCATTTGAAATATCCCACAGGGGAAGAAGTTCCCGTAAAATTTAAGGTAATCGTGATAATTAGCTTGGGAAGATGTTCTGTAGAATTTCCGGTTTTTGTCGCTGATATAGCTGTGGATTGTTTATTGGGGAATGATTTTCTGTCCATTGTTAATTTGGA
>NW_021853398.1:0-943 GCF_003651465.1 Formica exsecta
CGGTGTGCAACAGCGGTGTGCAATTGAGCGGTATGCAACTGAACGGTGTGCAACTAAGCGGTGTGCAATTGAGCGGTGTGCAACTGATCGGTGTGCAACTGAGCGGTGTGCAACTAAACGGTGTGCAACTGAACGGTGTGCAACTGAGCGGTGTGCAACTGAACGGTGTGGATTTTTATGTGTCCAACTGAACGGTGTGCATTTTTATGTGTGCAACTGACCGGTGTGCTACTGAACGGTGTCCAAATGAATTTTCTTCTATGTCTAAAAGCTACTGTGTCCAAAATTATTGTGTCCAAATGCACTGTGTCCAATTGAACCGTGTGCAAAGTTTCGTGTCCATTTGCACCGTGTCCAATTGTACTGTGTCCAAGTGAAGGCCACTCGAGTTTTATCGCGGGCGGAGCAGAATTAGAATACAACCGAAAAAGAATTACTAGCGATTGTATGGGCTGTAAAACATTTTAGGTCATATATATACGGTACGAAATTTAAAATCGTAATCGATCTCAAACTATTAATCTGGTTATTTAATGTAAACGATCCCGGATCGAGATTGATCCGATGGAGATTAAAACTCGAAGAATATGATTATGAAATCATCCATAAAGCCGGACGAGCGAACGCGAACGCCGATGCACTGAGCCGCAATGTAACAAGAGAAGCGCATGAAACAGAAGAGGAAGAACGAGAGATCCTCGCAATAGAAGAAGAAACAAACTCCGACGAAGAAAAAATATACACGGAGGAAGACAAGAAACAGATATTATATGAATATCATGATGCACCCACAGGAGGACATCAAGGAGTTGAACGAACGATAAAAAGAATCCGCCTAAATTATAATTGGCCAGGAAGAACAAAAGACGTAGAAAAATACATTGCAAAATGCGAATTGTGCCAGAAAAATAAACTATCGCGAAAAAATAAAGTACCGTTAATA
>NW_021853398.1:3369-6148 GCF_003651465.1 Formica exsecta
AGATAAGCTACAAGAATATGCAATAAAAAGTAGGCAATTCCATTTAAAAAATTCAATTTGACCTTGATCTGACCTTGGCAACGCCATCCACGGTCAAACAGCTATTACCGTTGATTGTGTCTTTTTAAGCCTTACAACTTTTGTCTAAAATATTTTTCTCTAAAATGCAATGTTTACGAGATATTTGAGTGTATCCAGGCTTTCGACACACCCTATATATAAAGAAATATTACCTGATCATCTGTAAAAAAAGGGGGAGAAACAATGAGCTAGAAAATATATCACAGAAGAATTATATCATCGACTCCAGCAGCCAATAAGCGATCACTATGCTACATTTAGTGATAAACTGTCCAACTTCGAGCAAATGAAGCTTATTATTCTGCAGACAAACACGGTATTTTAACCAACAGCTAATTAAAAGAACAAGGAGAACTATTCCAGCATTTGTCAATTGACAAGTCATCTTGACGCTCTACATCCATCAGCAAATCCACCTATAACTATTCAGCATCCGGGCAAATAAAGCCTGGACATTTTACTATGGGATTCAACATGATATCCCAATCAATGGCTAATTACTCACAGTAAATGAGAATTCAAGCCAAGCATCGAGAATCTTCCTGACAAGCTGCACCTGCGTTGTCCAGAGGACATTGATAACCAGAAAAAATGGGAAGAAGAAAGAAAAACATCCTATTTCTCTCAGAGCAATAAAATTTCCAGCTGAAGATTTGAGACTACTGATGTTGGTCAGGTAAACATTATGACATATACAGTATCCTTTTTCTCTTACGCTATAAATGGGCACATATAAGAAAAGATAGTTTTGTATTAAGACTCTTTAATAAACGTATTAAATAAAAATATCATTATTAAAACAAAATTATTGTTAATACAAGAAGAATTATTGTTATTGAGAGAAAAGTTCTTGTTATTACGAGAAAATTTAAAAGAATAAGTAAAAAAAATATATATATATATATTTTGTAAAAGAAGGACAAAAAAAAAGGGTTTTGATGATCGCCTTCTCTTTCCTCCTTCTTAATAAGCAAATTAGCATGCACAAAACTATATGCAATTTACAATACTTTAGTTATCCGCGAAAGGAAGGAATCCATTTCCTTTTTTCTGCAAATGTTGGGTTTTTCCCCAACATTTGTCTAAGGCCGGGGGTGTTACGTCCTGGCGATTCCACGATTCCTTCCTTCCGCGAAGTGTCGGCAACGATCGTCGATTGGTGAGACAAACGAACCGCTCAGTAAACAGACCAACGTAAAAGATCGATAATAAAAATATGCCGGTCTCCTCAAGGTAATATAAAATTTTCTAACGAAATACCCAACAAACACAGCTGCATCTACAATATAATAATAAAATTTTCCAACGAATATTCAATAAACACAGCTGCACCAATAGCAATAAAATTATCATAGAAGAATAGGATCTTTTTTCTAATCTGAACACGTGCAAGAAATCTCCGAACGAATATCGAACTCACCAATGGACGATCACTACGAGTAAAACGCGAAAAGTAGGAGGAACACCCCGCCTAACGAAGACACTGGCACATTTTTAATTTGCTAAGATTGAAAAATTCCCACTTCTGCGCAAATTCAATTCGTCGAAGTTTTGGAAGATTCCCACTCTTAGAAATTAGAATACACCCCGAAAAGAGAGATATAAAAAGAAGACTCGAACAGACTTAAGCACTTATTCTCCAGTCTTCAGCTTCACGCAGTCTTACTCTGTGCTTTTGCACCGTAATTCGCGAGTTAGGCACTTGTGCCACCAGTGTCCTCGCTTGGCATCATCTCCAGAGCAACCACGAATCGAACATCGGGTTGCCGACATGAGACACAGAGCAAAACACCGTACAAAAATTCCCCACCTCTCCACCTCTGAATTACTATTGAAAAAAGTAAGTTTAATTGAATAATTTTTCTTTTCCTTCTTTTTGTCTTGTTTCTTATTTAAATCAAAACTTTCCGAAGAATGTTTCATTCTTTTAAATCATCAACCCGTTTCGGTAATAAGTCTTAGAAAATTTTAAATCCTGATCGTAATCTAACACATATGCGAGCGACCAATTTTATATTTCTGACCGTTCTTAACATATACACTTATTTACTTATACATATTGATTTTGATTTTATGTTTTAATCCTTTAATCAAATATATTTTTATATTGTATCACCCAGTCAGAATCTAAATTTAACAGTAAAATCATTCCATTGCATTTCTGACTGATGTCCTCCGTATTAATGTAACACCCGCGAACTAAAACACACACATACACATGTACACTCACCGAGAAATTATAATCAACAATATTTTATTTTAATTTTTTATATGATCATGTATATCCACCATTTACTTTAAAATAAATAAATTTACATTTTGTTAATTTAAAAATCAAAATAACTCTTTATTAAACCCCCCACTCATTCCTCTAGTCGAAAGATCGCACTTGGTCCCATCCCGCGTAAAAGAGATTAAATTCTCTTACCAAAAAGGGACCACCGAACGAACGTCTGAATAACCAGCGTAACAGCGACTCAGTCGTTTACCTGCTTTTCAAACCTGTCAGTTCGTTCGACCCGATTCCAAACGCCAAGAGGCGTTTAATTTCGGGAAAATTAAAGATAGTTGTTGCGCCCTTCCGTCGACTCATCCTTCCCCGAGTCTGGACGTAACATTATTAAGGAAACAATTGCCGATATGTTTATGTATATCAATGCTTCCGCCTGAAATAATGGAAGAAATCTTTCGCCATACC
>NW_021853398.1:18270-21884 GCF_003651465.1 Formica exsecta
AGCGCGCGCTAAAACTTTAACACAATTTCTTTCTCATTAAGGACTATTCATAGAAAAATCACCGCTTGAATCTGAGATGGGCACGTCTGGCCCTCCCCTTGTTAGACACATATAAACATTATAAATGTTACTGCGTTTAACATTAATTTAGCGGACAAAAATATTATTAGCATAATATATAGATCAAATATTATATTATATAATATGCATATATAACAAAAACAGAACTATCTTTTCTAAAAAAAAAAAGAAAAAAATTTATATATATAAAGAAATATTACCTGATCATCTGAAAAAAAAGGGGAGAAACAATGAACTAGAAAAATATCACAGAGGAATTATATCATCGGCTCCAGCCACCAATAGGCGATCACTATGCTAACACAATATGTTTATCACTATTTAGTGATAAACTATCCAGCTTATTATTCTGCAGACAAACATGGTATTTCAACCAACAGCTAATTAAAGGAACAAGGAGAACTATTCCAGCATTTGTCAATTGACAAATCATCTTGGCGCTCTACATCCATCAGCGAATCCACCTATAACTATTCAGCATCCGGGCAAATAAAGCCTGGACATTTTACTATGGGATCCAACATGATATCCCAATCAATGGCTAATTACTCACAATAAATGAGAATTCAAGCCAAGCATCGAGAGCCTTCCTGACAAGCTGCGTTGTCCGGAGGATAATGATAACCAGAGAAAAAAATCTCCAGCTGAAGATTTGAGACTATTGATGTTGGTCAGATAAACGTGATATATACAGTTTCCTTTTCTCTTACGCCATAAATGGGCACATATAAGAAAAGATAGTTTTGTATTAAGACTCTTTAATAAACGTATTAAATAAGAATATCATTATAACGACAAAATTTTTGTTAATACAAGAAGAATTATTGTTATTGTGAGAAAAGTTCTTGTTAATACAAGAAGAATTATTGTTATTGTGAGAAAAGTTCTTGTTATTACGAAAAAATTTAAAAGAATAAGTAAAAAAAAAATATATATATAGGTGTAATATATATATACAGGGTGTCCCATAATTCGCGGATCATCCGTCATGTGCAGGTAGAGCAGATGAAACCGAGAAGAAAAGTCCCTTACCATTTTGCGATTTTCGTAATAATTATTAAGAAATTAATTTAAAAAGATGGGGCAAATCTATCATAAGTTCATCATAAGCATCAAATTTATTCAAAATGTATTCTGAATCCTAGTAAACTTAATACTTCAATCAAAAATATTAAATTATACTTGAAAGAAACACAATAAATTTTTCTGATCTAATAAATTTTCTTACATTAAATTAACCATATCTGACTTTTCTTCGATAAAATTTTATAATATTCTTCAAAAGGAAATATTTACTTTTTTTGAGTATATTGATGATAATGAGTTTTTCTAAAATTTGTGACAAGTCTATTTTAAGACTATTATTAAGAAAATATTCTTTGTTAAAGATAACTGTTACTTAAAAGAAGTAAAGTAAACTGAGTAATTATTTTACTTAGCAATAGAATAATATTTTTCTGTGTGCAGGAATAGCCTCGGATCTGTTTCGGTATTAAAAAATTGCTTCTCGTACTTCAGCTTCTGTACCATCACGCCTGTGTTCGATTAAATTTTTAATGTGATCCCATACAAAATAATAAAATAATCTAAAGTATGGCAATCGCGCCGGCCAAATGATTGGGCCACCTCGACCCATCCATCTGTCCGGATAATGCGCGTTTAAATATTCGCGAACCCGGCGAGCAAAATGCGCAGGAGCCCCGTCATGTTGGAAGATGAGTTGATTTCTTACATTAAGAGGAACATCTTCGAGGAGAATGGGTAACTCGTTTTGGAGGAAGTTTAGATATATTTCCCCATCTAAATGTGGCGGTAGAAAATAAGGACCAATCTGAAAATCACGAAAGAAAATGATATATTAAAGCTGCGAAAGAAAATTTCTTCTTTTACTAAAATTTACTATTTACGACTCGGTTCGCTGTTATTCCTGCCCATACATTTGTCGCCCATCGATATTGGAACGAGCATTCCCGAACGGCGTGCGGATTGTTTTCCAAAATAAATAATTACGACTATTAAATACGCCGTTCGGGGTGAAAGTTGCTTCATCCGTCTATAAAATTCGGTCGGGGAAAAATCGTTTTGTCGACACTGAGCGAGAAATCCTGTGTCCCCGACCAAATTGTATGGACGGATGAAGCAACCTTCACCCCGAATGGCGTATTTAATAGTCGTAATTATTTATATTGGGCAGAAGACAATCCGCACGCCATTCGTGAATGCTCGTTCCAATATCGATGGGCGACAAATGTATGGGCAGGAATAACAGCGAACCGAGTCGTAAATAGTAAATTTTAGTAAATCAAGGAATTTTCTTTCGCAGCTTTAATATATCATTTTCTTTCGTGATTTTCAGATTGGTCCTTATTTCCTACCGCCACATTTAAATGGGGAAATATATCTAAACTTCCTCCAAAACGAGTTACCCATTCTCCTCGAAGATGTTCCTCTTAATGTAAGAAATCAACTCATCTTCCAACATGACGGGGCTCCTGCGCATTTCGCTCGCCGGGTTCGCGAATATTTAAACGCGCATTATCCGGACAGATGGATGGGTCGAGGTGGCCCAATCATTTGGCCGCCGCGATCGCCAGACTTTAATGTATTAGATTATTTTGTATGGGGTCACATTAAAAATTTAGTCGAACACAGGCGTGATGGTACAGAAGCTGAAGTACGAGAAGTAATTCTCGCAGCTTTTAATACCATCACGCCGGAAATGATGTATCGCGCGACGCGCAATATTACTCGAAGAGCCGAACTCTGTTTACGCACACAGAAAAATATTATTTTATTGCTAAGTAAACTAATTACTCAGTTTACTTTACTTCTTTTAAGTAACAGTTATCTTTAACAAAGAATATTTTCTTAATAATAGTCTTAAAATAGACTTGTCACAAATTTTAGAAAAACTCATTATCATCAATATACTCAAAAAAAGTAAATATTTCCTTTTGAAGAATATTATAAAATTTTATCGAAGAAAAGTCAGATATGGTTAATTTAATGTAAGAAAATTTATTAGATCAGAAAAATTTAGTGTGTTTCTTTCAAGTATAATTTAATATTCTTGATTGAAGTATTAAATTTACTAGGATTCAGAATACATTTTGAATAAATTTGATGCTTATGATGAACTTATGATAGATTTGCGGATCTATGAACTTTTGAAATACTTGAAACAAGTAATATTTACTTGTATATAGTATGTATTTTTCTGTGTGCGAGAACGAGGAAGACACTTCGAATAATTTTTACATTAAAATATGAGAGTGGATTAGACCAATTGGGGATACCACTTAAAAAAAAATGTACCGTGTTATCTACCGCAAGGTGATGTGGAAACGATAGCATAATATTTCCTATGCCGCGCGCGCGAGAGAGAGAAAGAAAGAGAGAGAAAGAAAGAGAGTGAGAGAGAGAGAGAGAGAGAGAGAGAGAGAGAGAGAGAGAGAGAGAGAGAGAGAGAGAGAGAGAGAGAGAGAATAGTTCGAGATGCGTGGCTTCAGCGTTCGCTCGTACGTAGCCGTATA
>NW_021853398.1:33641-71327 GCF_003651465.1 Formica exsecta
GAGTAATATTGCGCGTCGCGCGATACATCATTTCCGGCGTGATGGTATTAAAAGCTGCGAGAATTACTTCTCGTACTTCAGCTTCTGTACCATCACGCCTGTGTTCGACTAAATTTTTAATGTGACCCCATACAAAATAATCTAATACATTAAAGTCTGGCGATCGCGGCGGCCAAATGATTGGGCCACCTCGACCCATCCATCTGTCCGGATAATGCGCGTTTAAATATTCGCGAACCCGGCGAGCGAAATGCGCAGGAGCCCCGTCATGTTGGAAGATGAGTTGATTTCTTACATTAAGAGGAACATCTTCGAGGAGAATGGGTAACTCGTTTTGGAGGAAGTTTAGATATATTTCCCCATTTAAATGTGGCGGTAGAAAATAAGGACCAATCTGAAAATCACGAAAGAAAATGATATATTAAAGCTGCGAAAGAAAATTTCTTGATTTCATATGCTTATATTAAACTTACTTTCGAAGGAGGGGACCTGAACTTAAAAAATGTGAGCGTAATGATTGACTTACATGAAAAAGAATGAAATAATTTTCTTATATAAATATAAGAATATGTTGACAACCGTTTGAATTTTTTAGATATCACCATTATTATAAAAGATAGTCTCATTGAGTTCGACTGGTATCACAACCCTACGTTCTCAGGGAGATACCTCAATTTTGGGTCGCAACACCTTCTCTGTCAGAAGAAGGGTACAATCATCGGGTTAACAGACAGAGCTTTTTCGCTTTCCCATCCGAGATCTCAACAAAAAAACTTAGAGCTAGTGATCAACATCCTTCTTAATAACGGATATCCACTCCCTCTCATATTCCAGGTAATGAGAGAACGTTTGCATTTTCTCATATTAAAAACATCGAGTAATAACAATAATTCCTCGCTCAATACCGTGGATACAAATAACAAAGAAAAAACATCTTATTTTAATATCCCTTACATTCCTTTAATCTCTGAATTTTTTAAAAAAGATATAAAAGATCTTGGCACAAAAATATCATATACCGGAATAAACAAACTCAGCAAATTCATTAAGGTGCATAAAGATGCATTACCAAAAGAACTACATAACAACGTAGTTTACAAAATCTCATGTTTAGATTGCGATGCGTCTTATGTAGGTCAAACCTGCAGACTTTTAAAAACAAGAATTTGTGAGCATGAGATGCATGGCGCCCGAACAGGGACCTGACTAGTCTAGTGGAGACTCCAGCTCGCTCAGCCTACCTAGATGCCCGCGTGGGTAAACGAATTAAAAAAAGACGAGGTAGTTAAATTACTGACCGCGTACGGGCTCGAAGCCGTAGGGACTCTTAACGAGCTACGCCGAAAGCTCCGCTGTTTCGTGGTACTCAACCCGACCCTACTCAAATTCAAACCCGCCACCCCAGTAAGGGCCCGCATGTCACTGCCGAACGAAAGCCCCACCCCCGGTACGTCCGGAACAACCGCGGCCGATCCGGCGAAGATGATGAACCAAATCCGGAAGTGGGAGTGCCACTTCGACGGGAAGGACCCGTTGGCGTTCCTAGAACGCATCGACGAGCTGAAACGGGGATACAGCTACACCGACGAACAGTTGCTCTTGGGGCTATCCGAACTTCTCCGCGGCGAACCACTGATGTGGTACCGCAACTGCCGCGATAACTGGATCCTGTGGGCCGAGTTCTGTCGAGATTTCCGCGCCCAGTACCTGCCCAGCGAATACTCCTATCAACTAAAGAGTACGATCCAAGGGCGGTAACAGCAACCACGGGAGGCGTTCCAACAATTCGCGACCGAGTTGCTGACCCTCATGCGGCGCGCAGGCGGCTACACGCCCCAAGACCAACTTGAACAACTGTACGCCAACATGCGCCCGGAATATTGCCTGTATATCCGAAGAGGCGAGATTAGCAACGCTAGCGCGCTCAGCGCACGTCCGGCAAGATTGCCGCCGACAGCCGAGAAAGTTTTGCTCCCGGTGCGGGAAAGACGGGGTTTTGACTCGAGACTGTCATCCCCCGGCGGGAAACGGACCGCGGGCCGGAACTGTCGCGGCCAGTACCCAGCCCGAATCCGAGTAGAATTTACTCCGAGACCGCACATACAGGTCCGTGTTGCCCGCCGAACAATACATGCCCTGCTCGATTCCGGTTCAGAGGTTTCGTTCATCAGCGCCGAAACCATCGATCGCATAAAGATCCGCACACGTCGTCCAGACACCGTGGCGAAACACGTTAACTTAGCAGATGGGACGCGGATCCCCATCACCAGAGTTCTCACACTCCGCATCACCGTCCAGGGGGAGACTATCCGGCACCAGTTCTCCGTTCTGCCGAACTTGAGTAGCCCCATGTTGATAGGCATAGACCTATGGGCCAAGTTGCGGATCACGCTGCCACCGCCGCCACCGCCAAGAGAACCGACCAGCAACCTGACCACCCTGGGAATCATAACCGTCGGCAGCACGGCAGGAAGATCCGAGGAGACTCAACGCCTGGAGACGTTTCTATCGACCGAACTATCGAAGTTTGAGCGGGTTCGAGGGCCGACCGATCGGGTACAACACCACATCCGATTAAAGCCCAGACCCGCCATCAAACAACGATATCGCCCACGTAATCCGGGGATGCAGGCCATCATTGACCAGGAAGTACGAGCGATGGAGAAAGAAAGAATCATCGAACCCTCGACTAGCGCCTGGAGCTCTCCAATCGTCCTGGTCAGAAAGAAGGAAGGGACCTACCAATTTTGTATCGACTATCGGAAACTAAACGCGGCATCCGAAAAAGACGCCTATCCGCTGCCGCACATCACGGCCACACTAGATAAGCTGCGTGGAGCTAAATATCTGTCCACGATTGACCTGAAAAGCGGATATTGGCAGGTACCTCTCACACCGCAAAGCCGACCGGCGACCGCATTTACCGTGCCCGGTCGCGGCCTGATGCAATTCAGGGTGATGACCTTTGGCCTGCACTCGGCACCCGCAACCTTCCAGCGACTGCTCGATGCGATACTCGGCCTGGAGCTCGAACCGCACGTCCAGGTGTACCTCGATGATATTATCATCGCTAGCCGTACGTTCTAGGATCACCTACGGCACCTATCCGAGGTGTTTCGCCGCCTACGCCAAGCACGGCTCCGCCTCAATCCGGACAAATGTCACTTTTGCCGGACGAGCCTCCGTTACCTCGGGCATGTTATCGACTGCCGGGGTATCCGCACCGACCCCGAGAAAGTGAGCGCCGTCGCGAATTGGCCAGCACCGACCACCGTAAAGAAGGTGCGCCAATTTCTGGGGGTGGCCTAATGGTATAGGCGCTTCATCGCCGACTTTTCGACCCTCGCCGCACTTCTCACCAGGCTGACGCATAAGAAGGTCAAGTGGACTTGGACGGACCACGAAGAAGTCGCTTTTCGAGGGCTGAAGAAAGCCCTAACCACCGCGCAGGTCCTGGCCTGTCCAGACTTCTCGAGGCCATTCGTACTCCAAACCGACGCCAGCGCACACGGTCTGGGGGCCGTACTAACCCAGCACCTTGACGAGGGAGAGCGAGTTATCGCTTACGCCAGTCGAACCGTCAACGCTGCGGAGCGTAACTACAGCGCTACCGAGTTAGAGTGCCTGGCAGTCGTCTGGAGCATCCGGCGAATGCGCGAGTACCTAGAGGGGTACCGCTTCACGGTCCTGACCGACCACCAGGCCCTCCGCTGGCTTCAGCGGATCGAGGAACCTACCGGCCGTCTAGGAAGATGGATATTCGAGTTTCAACAACACGATTTCGATATCCAATACCGCCGAGGGGCCCTTAACCGAGTGGCCGATGCCCTGTCTCGTATGCCAGAGGCCAACGCCGTCACGCGACAACCGACGTGCCGCTGGTACCGCCGCATGCTCACCGACGTGGAAGCAAGGCCTGCCGACTTGCCCGACTACGACATCCGGGACGGCCAACTCTACCGGCATATCCTGCACGACCCGGACTTTGAGGAAACACCGACCGAAGACCAGTGGAAGCAGTGCGTCCCCACCGAACAGCGTCCATCTTTGCTCAGCCGACTGCACGACGATCTGGCAGCCGGGCACCTGGGCATCGCGAAAACCATCGCTCGCATCGCGCCGCTGTATTATTAGGCCCGGCATGTTTAGGGACATTACTTGTTACGTCCGGAAATGCCCGATGTGCATGGCGCACAAGGCCTCGCAGCAGCGACCAGCCGGGACTCTCCGCGCAACCGCCTGCACCGCGCCCTGACAACAAGCGGCCGTCGATCTAGTTGGGCCACTACCCATGTCCACGAAGGAGCACACTTGGCTGTTAACGATCCAGGACCGATTCAGCAAGTGGATCGAGATGATCCCCTTGCGCCGAGCCACCGCCGAAAACCTAGCTCGCGCCGTGACCCACCATCTCGTCTATCGACACGGGTGCCCAACGATACTGATATCCGACAACGGAACTCAGTTCACGTCCCAGCGGTTCAAGGCCCTCCTCGCCGCCTTCGGGATCGCGCACCGAAAGTCACCCGTATACGCACCCCAGTGCAACCCGGTGGAACGCGCAAACCGCACGGTTAAGACCATGATCGCCCAGTACGTGGGGAAGTGGCATAAAAACTGAGACGAGCAGATCGTCGCGCTGCAATTCGCGATCAATACCGCGAGGCACGAGGCCACCGGATATACCCCGGCGTACATCCTTTTTTTTTGGTTACGGAGGGGAAATGCCTTTACGCATACCCCGCCTCGATGGGGTTCGAGGCGGGGTTATGTGGGACTCACCCCCGGCTTAAACAAACAGCCGGGAGACTACCCACTAACACCCCTCCGGGTGGCCTACACCTGGGCGTTGTTGAAGGCCTCTCCGGAAACTGGCATTTGCACTACTTCGGAGAGGCCCTCCGCCCACGAGCCTAGCTTGCTGGGGGGAGTCAAGTTCCCCCCCAGGGACCCCGTTGTTATGGGGACTCCTGCTCGTACTGGAGAGAAGGGGACCACCTCCCCTCTTACCCACATCCCACCGTTGGCGTGGCAGGGTTGGCGTGGCCGGGCCCAGGTACCCCACCTGGGTCCCCGGCCACCGGGCCCGGCTTGGGGTAGGGCGCTCTCGACGAGACGAGAGCCCCCCCCCCCAACCCCCTTGGGCCCTGCGCATCTGTGGAGGGAGCTGATGAGGACCGGAGCCAATAGGCCCCAGATCCGCTCCCCCCACTCGCGCCTTCCCGCCGCCTGGGAGGGTTCTGTGCGCGACGGTGGACAACAGTCCCCGCGCCCGTCGAACCCCCCCGATGGGGCCTCCTGGCACGGCGCCCCGCGCCCCCGCGACCGAAAGACGTGGAGGGTTGGCGGGTCCTACCAGCAAAAAAACCTCCCCTCCTCCCCCTCCCGCCACCGGTCACGCCTCCGCGCCCGAGGGCTCCCCGGCGTCCGCCAGGGAGTCGCTCCCTTTCTTTCTCGGCCTCCTCCTTCTGCAGCATGACGGCTTCGCAGAGAGAGGAGACCGCCTTCCAGGACCTCCCGCTCTCAAGCATCGCCGCAACGATGCCCGAGAGCGAGAGGTCGTTTCCCCCCAATTGTTGTGCCACACGGTATGACACCTTGCCATCCGCCCTTTCCACCCATTTTATTAAACGGGGGCGGATGGTCTCGACGACGCGCATCCCCGAATTGTCTCGGGGATTGGAGAGGTCCTCGCACCACCTCTCCAGCATTCGTCGTCGAGCCTGGAGCCTCACGGCAGCCCTGACCCGCGGGATCAAAGCTACGCCTAGCCCATCGAGCTCCTTCGTACGCCGATGAACCTCGGCGCACATCTGTGCATAGAGCTCGATGGGCGGCAATCCCGCCAGTATGAAGGCCGCCGTATACGACACCGTCCGATATCTGCGGATAATCCTGATGGCGACCCGCCTAAAAATTCGGCGCAGCAGCATCATGCTGCGCCTACTCGCCATCAGGGCATCCGCCCACACTGGTGACCCGTAAAGGGCCACCGCCCGGACGGTCGTCGCATATAGGCGGCGCACTTTCCCGTCCAGCCCCCCTAATTTGGGCAGGAGGCGGCTCAAGGCTTGAGCCACTGCCTCCGCCCTGGGGGCCAGACGTTCGAAATGCCCGCCGAAGCTCCAGGTAGAGACCCAGGTATTTCAATTGGGTCCCCACCCGGACGGAGGTGTCATCCACCACGACACGGGCCGTTTCCGGGGGGGCTCCGCGCATGCGGTTCCGCTTCCCCCGATAAAGGAAGAGCGCCTCAGACTTGTGAGGCGCTACCTCCAGGCCCATGCCGTGAATCGCGCGTACGACGCACGCCACCGCAACGTTGGCCTTTCTCACGGCTTCCCCCCAGCTATCTCCCCCGGCCAGCACTATTGTGTCGTCAGCATATCCGACGACACTGCAGCCAGGGGGGAGGGCAGTGTCTAGTACTCTGTTGTACGCAAAGTTCCACAAGGTGGGGCCCAAAACTGATCCCTGTGGAACCCTGCAGTATATTCCCTTTCCGCGTAGGAGTACACTGCTATCGGTGTACTCCAACCGTCTGTCCCGGAAGTACGCTCCAAGGACCTCCACCAGGTAGGGGGGAGGCCAAAGCTGACAGCGGCCTCCCTCACCCTATTCCAGGGAAGGGTGTTAAAGGCGTTGCGGATGTCTAGTGACACCGTAATCGCCACCCTACCCTCCTCCATGATGGACCCCACAAAAGTTCGGACGCGCATAATCGCGTCGATCGTCGATCTCCCCTCGCGGAATCCATACTGTTCCTGGTGAAAGTCCATACCACCCCGGGACAGATGCCGGACGAGGCGGTCCACCAGAACTCGCTCCAATAACTTGCCCGCCTCGTCCAGCAGGCAAATTGGCCGGTAGGCGGAAGGGGAATTCCCAGGCCCGCCCCCCTTGGGGATGAGGACCAATTTGGCCCTTACCCAAGCTGGGGGGAAAAACTTTGCCTGAGGCAGCCCGTGAAGAGCCGTCTCAAGCTCTCGGACAAGTGGGCCAAGGCAATGACCCAGACCCGGCCGGGGATACCGTCGGGACCCGGGGCCTTATTGCCCCGTAGCCCCAATCGGCGGATTACCCCGGCTATTTCGTCCTCTGTCACCTCCAGGTCCTCGGTCCACGGAGCGGTGGTCTCCTGGCCGCCGCTCTCGGAAAACGGGGGAACCCTCTAGAGGAAAGAGGGTCCCCAGGACATCATCGAGGACCTGGGGATCGAGGGACTCCGTCACCGGGGGCGCCCATGGCCTCAGCCTGTTTAACACAAGCCTATACGGGCGCCCCCATTGGTCTGAGTTTAGGGAGTGAAGGAGCTCGTCCCACTCTCTAGCTTTGGCCCGTCTAATCGCGGCGCTGAGTGCGTTCCGTGCGGCTCGGAAGCACTCATACGCCGTGGCCGTCTTCTCGGCGTCGTTACGACGCCGAGCCCGGGTGAAGCGGCGTCTGGCGGCTATCGAGGATCGCCGTAATTCGGCGATCTCCTCGCACCACCAGTATGCCGCCCTGCGCGGGCGGGGTTGGTCCGGGGCATCGCGAAATCACACGCGTCGCATAATGCGCCCCGGAACCAATCTACCTCTTCCTGAAATCCCCGCCCTTCACCTTCAGGACACGGCCAGTCGGCCGCGAGGACGGCCGCGATTAGCCTGTCCGAGTTTAGCCTCTTTAGGGCCCATCTCCGTGGCCGGGCATCTCCCCGGCCGCACTCCGTCGCCACCCGCCAACTGCTAACCATCCTCGCGGCGGCAGGAGTGGCCCAGGATAAATCCGGGACCGACTGCCACCGCACGAGGGTGCTCCTCGACCCCGTGTTCAGCAAACACAGGCCGAGTGCCGCCGCCCAATCCTGCAGGGCCTCGCCCCTGGCGTTCGTAGTCCGGGAACCCCAACGCGTAGACTTCGCGTTGAAGTCCCCGGCCACCAACACGGGACGGGGCAGCTGACGGCGATAAATGGCCGCCACCCCGTCCAAGAACGCCTCATATTGGGCGAGGCCCACGTTTGGGGAGATATAACAACCCAAGACGGAGATGGGCCCCCAGCGAACCGCCACGACTCCCTGCCCTGCCTCTATCGGCGTACAACAAGTGAGTCGGGGGTCGTTCCTCCACGTGATCGCGACAGAGCCCGTCCGATCCCCGGCCCAACATGGGCCGGTTTCCGGAACCTGATAGGGCTCCGCCGCGATCCCCAATCCACAATCACGCTCCGCCAGGGTGTGCAGAAAGAGGTCCTGCGCCCGGCGGGCGTGATTGAGATTGGCCTGCAAGATTTTGAGGGCTACTATGTATCGTGGCCCTCAAGGTCGGCCATCCTTATTCCGACAGTGTGGTCGGAGGCGAGACGGCCGTCAACGTGGCCCTTCGATAGAAGCGGCTGCTGCTACCGCTGCGGCGAGGCGAGGCCTTTTCTCTTTTGGGGCCTCCTCTGGGGCCTCCCTATCGTCCGCCCCGCGCTTGCGGGTGTCGGACTCGACCTCCATGATCTCGGCCAATTTTACTGGCCGAGATCCTTCGGCAGAGGGGAGGATAATACGCCTCCCCTGTGCCGGCCTCTTCTTGGGGGGAGTGCACTTAGCGCTCCCCACACGGTGGTCCGCCGGACGGCCCAACCCCGCGCAAACGGGGCATCTAATCTTGCCCGCGCAATCGCGAGCAAGATGCCCCGCCTCGCCGCAGCGGTAGCAGCAGCCGCTTCTATCGATCGCGCTGCTGCAATGCTGCTGCACATGGCCCTTCTCCAGGCACTTGAAGCACTGGAGGGGCCTTTTATGCAGCAGCTCCACCGCGGCTTTGGACCATCCAACTTGGATGGTCCGCAGCGTGGCCACTCGGTTGGCCGCCCTCAACGGACACTGGGCCCACACGGTCCCCATGCCGCGGGTCGGGAACTTTATGTCCCCGACCTTTACTTCCTCCGGAAGGCAGACTCCCTCCCTGGCGATGGCAGCCGCTATATCCGCGGCCGCCAGGGAGTGGTCGAGGCCTCGGAGCCTAAGCTCCGTCTTCCTGATGGGGCAAACCAGTCTCACCTCATCATCTCCGGCGAAGACGCGACGGAGGTCGAGCAAGAGGGCGTCTGCCTTCTGCACGGCGGTCGGACCCTTCTCGCCCGACCCCGGCAGCTCGACCACCATCGCGCCGGTGGCCGCCTCCCGTACGCGAAGGGAGTCGATTCTCAGTTTACCCAGGTCGACCCCGGCGTACATCCTGCACGGACGCGAATTAGCACGTCCCCACCCGGAGGTCGGAAGACCGCCGGCCCTAGCAAGTCCAGACGTGAATCGGAAGCGGCTCGAGGAGGCCTTTGAGGTGGTCCAAATCCACTTAGCTCGCGCGTTCCAACGGCAGGAACGCCATTACAACCTGCGCCGGCGCGACTAGCGTTCGCAGGTAGGCAAGCAAGTCTGGAAGCGGGATCGGCCGCTTTCCTGTAAAAGCAGCGCGTTTAACGCCAAGCTGGCACCCAGGTGCATCGGATCCCTGGAAATCCGGAAAATCCTGTACCCAGTTGTGGTCGACCTCCGAGATACCAGAGGAAAGTGGCATCGCCACGTCCACGTGCAAGAGCAAAAGCCGGCCCCGGACACCGACAACAAACCTGCCGAGCCGAAGGATTAAGGATCTCAGCACCAGCAGAGGACGACGCCACCCCACGCCCTCCCGTGCTCTCCCAACCAGACCCCGTTACCGAGACCCCTCTCGGGGCGCCTAGACTAAAAAGGGGGTTGGTGTAACGATACCGTTACTAACGGCCTCGCGGGCCGATCCGCCGCGCGCATTTCGAGGCTCGACGCCTGTGGCACCCCTAAACTCCCACACTCGTGTCGCGGCCCCACCGTGGGGACCGCCCCACCACGCACCGAATCGCGTGAGTGGGACATCGGCCGCCGGTATATAAGGCGGTCCGGCGAGCGTAGCGTTACCAGTTCCCGCGATCCCGAGTCTTGTCACATACAGCTCCTGATCCGAAACCGACTCTCGCGTTAAACCAGGTCACGGGCTACCCGTGGTTATGCCGGTTGCTGGGACGGCGCATCCTGATACCTAGCCTTACACCAGGTCACGGGCTACCCGTGGTTATGCCGGTTGCTGGGACGGCGCATCCTGATACCTAGCCTTACACCAGGTCACGGGCTACCCGTGGTTATGCCGGTTGCTGGGACGGCGCATCCTGATACCTAGCCTTACACCAGGTCACGGGCTACCCGTGGTTATGCCGGTTGCTGGGACGGCGCATCCTGATACCTAGCCTTACACCAGGTCACGGGCTACCCTTGGTTATGCCGGGCTTCCCGATTGCTGGGACGGCGCATCTTACTAGCTTAAGGTTAGTAGCGTAAGGTCATACGGCGTTTTCCGCATCCAGATAGACCGTAAGATCTTTGTGTATATACCGCGACCCGTTAAACCGTAAGACAATCTTTTCCAAATGCATCTTGCATCATTTAATATGTCTCTGTTGCAGTTTTCCCACATTTAATACAAAACTTAATCACGGTTTCATTCTCGTCGAAAATCGTGACGTTAAAAATATAAAAAATTTTAAACGCACGCAAACTTTAAACTATTGACTCAATAGCGGCAGAAAAAATATGGCAGACTCAAGAGGCATCATAGTAGCTAGAGCCAGTGTAGGCTAAGAAATAGCGCAATCAGTACATCCAGAAAAAGATCAGTCCCCGAACTTTTTGAATGCACTGTATATACAGGGTGTGTCAAAAGTCTGAAAACGGACAATTATCTCCGAAAATAGTGGTTCTGTGGAAAAATGTTTCAGACAAACGTTGTAGGGTTTTAAGTGGCGCATTACGTAATAATATTATTATGACCTTGAAGAGTGTTGTTAAGGTCACGTGAAGATCACCTTCAATTTCTTAAATGGAACCCTATATTTTTTATTACATATTTTTATAGCTTATCTTGAGAGCTTTCCAAAACACTATAATTAAGTTATCATCACCGCTCAGTTGCACACACACACACACACACGGGGGTGCAAGGGGGGCCTTCGGCCCCCCTCCCGCACCCACCCCGCCGGTAGGCAGGGTGGACCTCGCTTTACAACTACGGTGGGCAAATTAACGGTGTGCAACTGAACGGTGTCCAACTGAACGGTGTACAACTGAGCGGTGTGCAACTGAGCGGTGTGCAATTGAGCGGTGTGCAAAGTTTCGTGTCCATTTGCAACGTGTCCATTTGCACCGTGACCAATTGTACTGTGTCCAAGTGCACCGCTCCCAAAAATACAAGTCTTATTAATAAATCTATCTATTAATATTTAATATATTACAAATCTTAAAAAAAGATACAATTAATTCTTCGACCTCTTGCTCGGAGGCTCGTCCCACGGTTCTTCCACCGCGTCTTCCTCGTAACGTTCAAGGTCGAAGAGGCGTCTTAACTCTAAATGAAGGCCGTCCGGGTTGTCTTTCCAGACGTCCTCGCGGAACTCGCGGTCGTGTCGTCGCAGCGCTCGAATAAACTTTCGATGTTCAAAGTTTAAGAAACCGGGAATCTGAATGTCGCCCGTATATTAATACTATAAGTCAAAATTATAATATATTATAATATATAATATATTATAAATAACTAATATGATATAAAACATAATTTTAATATAAAACAAATATTACTTACTCTTTGGAAAACCACCAGATTCAGCAAAACTCGCAACAGCCCCATCACCAAGTTCTCCACCCACGCCCACCATGTCGCGTTAAATCGGCCTCGACACAGGACCATCTCAATTAGTGACGGCATTTTGAATATTTTTACTTTACCACTTTAAACAAACTTTTCGTCACTCACTGCTCGAAACGTTATGACAGCCACGACAGGGCAGACATTGTCTCGAACATTTTAGAGTAGGGGATGTGTCACTTACAAAGAACGCTTACCTTCTATACTTGATAAGAAGGCAAAAGTTAGCATGTTTCGGCGGACAACTATCTAAAGTCTTTTAAATAAAATAATGGAGTATTTTAATATGAATAACGGATTATTATAATATGAAAACAGCTTTGAACGGCTATCGAACGGCTATTAAACGGCTATTGAACGGCTATCAAACAGCTTTGAACGGCTATCGAACTGCTATTGAACGGCTATAAACGACTATTGAACGGCTATGAACAACTATTGAACGACTATTGAACGACAAAACAATTTATACACCATTCCATTAATTTAAAAATTTATGTCTATAGACATGTAACATCTATATTTTAATTAACTGGCTGACGCCGCTATCTAACGTCACGTACAGAAATTTAATACTCGCATACTGGCACGACTGCTGTCGATCGTCAAAATCTCAATCTTCATATATTTTTAACATTGGAGGGGATATTTGCTGATTTAGGTAATTTTACGAACTACGTTGGTCAATGGGCAATATTCAACAACGCGATCGTGCAAGATGAGACAATAGGCGGTAGTATTTGCCGGTATATCCTCCTTGCACTCAAACTCTAATATCACGTCCACGGTGGAATTTTTGATAGACTCGTTTTGTCGCGAGCAAACAATAACCGCGAGAGGACCAAAATGTAAAAATTTTGAAATGTTTAATAGCACATCATCATTATCACATCCGTAATAAGATTTGCAAAAACGAGAGTACATATCGAACAAAAGGGCGAATCAATTTTTATCAAAATCTAAATTCAAATCATCGTAGGGATAAAATTCCGAGTTTAGATAGAGTTTAACCTTGGTTAATTTACAGTGGTCGAATGCAGTAATATCTCTTGACACAGCATTTTTTCTGCCAGTCTGCAGCGCAAAGATCACGTATCGCGGCTTTTCCAGCTGAGAGGCGGCTTTCACGGTCCACGAATGCTTGGTCGTATTATGCAATAGAGGAAATTCGTATAGATCCCAAGAACGAAAACTCATATTCAAGTATCGCCCGCTTTCCAACGCGCGTAGCAAGGATAGTTTATTGACGTCGCTCAATATTACATGAGGCATACGCCATTGTATCTTGAATAATTCGATATCAGCTTCAGCCGAAGCATGTCAAAATATGCAATTTTTGTCGTTGCGCGAACGTATCAGAATTAATTCGTGACGAGCGTTAATCACAACTCGCTTATAATCTTTGCAAAAACTCAATAGTATGTTTAGCAGCACGTAGAAATTGAAGTAAGCTTCAGCAGCATTATGCGACATATTCCACGCAGCATTCTCCAAGATTTTACCTTTCTCGGTTGTTAGAGAGACATAGTTTTTAATCGTGGAAGTTATTCCAACGTTTCTGTTGCGGTCAATCTCCACACCGTTGAGTTCATATCGAAGTTCATCGAGCATAAACGCGATACAATTGTTTCCCAATACCACTCTTGTCCCTTCAGCTATTTTACGCACCATCAACTTTCCCTCGACGTATAGAAAACTTTCACATGGTAACGTGTACAAATCTTGATGTTGTATCGGTATCCGTATCTCGTCGCTATATCCAAGCGTTGTGTTGGCGTATGGATTGTACATATAAGTCTCAATCTTGACGATACGATCTTCAAAGATCGGCTCACCTCCGATATTCAAGATGTCAATCATATTGTTCAAGTATTTCGTACGACGAACCCCAATGATTTAAAAAAATCGCGATTCAACGCGCTGAGCTTCTATTTAGCGTAACCAGATATCTGATTATTGTCACCCAATACCGCAGTCACTCGCCTTCTCGCAAAAATATTGTCCCTCGTAAAGATATTGTCTCTCGCGTGCCCCGTGCTTCTGTTCAACACAAGCATTTAATTTGTCAAACGCTTTATTTTTGCCGCCGCCGTATATGCAATCTTACGGTAATTTCCTCTCCTCGAAAATCGAGCAAATGTCCTTCTTGATCAACAATCGTTAAATCAGTAATGCTCCGTGCGACGATCGGTAGATAAATGATCTGTACTGGCGTTTCCAAAATCTTATATCCTGCTTGCAAGTTGTTCCAATTGTACATTGGTTGTTACACCGGCAGGCATTTTTATCGTTATTTTAACAATTTTGTTTTTTTCTTAGCCGCTGTTGAGAACCCTCGTCCACGCATATATGGAGCGAGATTAAGTCCGTGACCTTTTATGGCGCGATTATGACGTTGCATTTCTTCGAGCTGACGTTGCGCCGTCTTGCTGTCGTTAACCGCCTTCGCGATGTCTTTGCTTTCATAGCCGCCCAAACAGCTGTAGCTGCTGCTTGTTCGCCAAGAGTCGAATCTCTCGCGGTAATCGCGCTTTCATGGCGAGTATATTATCCGCAACGTGTCGTTGACCGAGATCGTTGCTTCGGGAATAAAGAAGAAGAAACATTTTCGAGACTGAGCGGTTTCGATTCGGTGCGCCTTTATAAATAGGGCCCCGATGACTCATTTTCTAAAATCTGATTTGAGATCCGCGAGAGCAAACATGCGGTTCACGCGACAAGCGACGATAATCAAAGCGATAAATTTTGACGATAAAACACGAGTAATGTCCGAGAAAGAAATACGCAAGCATGGAAACATGCTGCCGACTACTATACGCGGTATCATTTGAGACGCTGCAAATAATGATGGATGAGATGCAGAAAATGCTTCGGTATGCAACTCACGCGCAGACTTCATCTAATTCGAGAAGAAAGGTATATAAAGAATATACATGGAGAAATTATCCCATTATTGCAAATTATGCCTCGATCAAATATGTCGCAAAAGACCTCTGAAAAACAGCTGCTCGTGGAAGAATTGCATGCTCCGGCGAGAAAAAATTTCCCACGTAGACGTGTCATAGTACACGGATACGACGAGGGAAGAGTGGAAACGAGATGTCGGATACGATCACAAAGATATTTTGACACGATGGAAGATGCCCGAAAAATTTTCAAACCGACGGAGGAAAAGAATTTTACAACGCAAATGTACAAAAATTCATAAAGACATACAACATTAATGATTATTCGACGTACTCTATCATGAAAGCCTCAGTCGTGGAACGATTCAACCGAACGTTAAAGAACAATATGTGGAAAATGTTTACGCTTGTAACGATGCATTCCCCCCATCATCACTAAACCGTAGCCGGCCGCCGATCCGCCGGAAGTCCGCCGCCCGACGAACACCGGTGGGGCAAATGCGGAGGCGCTGAGCGCCCATTTTTAAATAACAACAGAAACGCGTAAACGTCTAACCGCCGTTAGGCGCGCGAAAACATCGAGAACCGATATAATCATTTATACATCGCACACCGCCGTATCGCCGTACAGGCGACCGCTTCACGCACACAGCGATACACCGACACGCACTCACACGCTTGTATCATTCGCTCATACATAACGATCTTACATTCGACACTCTGCGCCTAACTAATTATTGTTATACATTTGCGCGCTCACTCACTCGTCACTCGTCTCGCACGCACACCAATACACCCGCACACCTATACACACTCACACACATAACCACACACGCTGTACATATACACAACCCACGCAATAAATTATATTTTATCTAACATCACTTTCGTTCGTCTCTCGATACCCTTTCACGAGTTATACCCGACCGAGTTATCCGTCACAGCCTCGCGAAAGCGGTTTATTACACGCTTAATGGAAATTACAAGTGGATCAGCGCGTTGCCCTGGCTCGTTGATGAGTACAATGCTCGAAAACATCGCACTATCGGTATGAGGCCTATCGATGTTACCCCCGCGATCGCCGATAAACTTTTAAATACGGTATACAGCAACGTTAAGATTGCGGCACCGGCAAAATTCAAAGTAGACGATCCGATACGCGTGAGTACATTTAAAACCATCTTTGACAAAGGTTACACGCCAAATTGGACGGCCGAAGTGTTTAAGATCGTTAAAGTGCAAGAAACTAATCCCGTGACCTATGTACTCGAAGATTCGCGCGGAAATCCCGTCACCTGCGGATTTTACGAATAGGAGTTACAACGCGTTGCTAATCCCGACGTACATCTCGTGGAAAAGGTGATACGGAAAAAGAGCGACGAAGTTTATGTGAAATGGCTGGGATTTGATGCAACGCACAATTCTTGGATACATAAAAATAACAAGAATGATGCCAATTTATCGAGACTAGCTGTGAGAAATTTATACGAATCGATAAAACGCAAATTAATATTATTTTTCGATTTTTCTTCAGCAAATTTAACATTTTTCGTAAATGATATATATTTTTCCTTTGTTATCGGAAGTATCTCGATTTCCTTTTCGAACGCTGTAGCTATTTGCTTTATAATAAAATGTGCGTCGTAACCGGATAAATTATGAAAAACTATTGGAATGCAAAAAGAATCTTTATAATTTAGATTACAATTTGAATGCGCTGGACCTCTGTACCGCCCGGTCAGATGGCAATGATGGCGTACGCGTGTGTCATCTTGGACGAATGGTTTTTCGCAAATATGGCATTGTGTCGCGCTATGAAATTTTTCCCATTCATCAGATGTTAAATTTACCATGGACGAATGGTTTTTCGCATATGTGGCATTGTGTCGCGCTATGAAATTTTTCCCAATCATCAGATGTTAAATTTACCATAGGGACATTAGCTGATAAAATACTTTTTATACGATGCGCTAAATTTTTAAGTTCTTCGACGAACCATGACATGCAATCGGTACCGCGGTTTCTCTCTTCCTCCGTCTTCTCTAAAACGCACTCCAGATCGGCGTATACGACGAAAGGAAGCCGCTCCTTCCAATTATAATCGGATAGCGCACTCGTTCATCTCTCGACAGTCCACCATATGTGACTGTAACTTGTCGTTCGAGTCAAAGTAGTGCAAACATCTGTAAAAGAAATCATTTTTCATTTTTTGTTCAATTATTTGTACAATGTATTTTATTAAATATATACGTACCGATCGCAGATATGTATTTGGCCATTATGTTTGCTCAATTGCGAGCTCACGAGTCTGGATAGATTCTTGATCCACGCGAAATGTCCAACGTTGTTGTCTTCCACGTACAGCAGGTTGCCATGTTTATCTCTTTTTAGTTCACTAAGACGTATCAGGACAATGTTCTTTTCCTCGATACTATTGTAAGATATCTGTTAGATATAAGGTGGTTATTGGGACATTTGTGTTTATTATACAAGAACGTTATATTCTTATTTCATATATATTTATATCCTTTGTCTGCGTTTATAGATCTATGTTAATATTAAGTTTGTGTTCGCACGCAAGTATTGGCGCCGCTGCTTCGACACGGGACACGCTGCGCGTGCGCGGGAGCAAACTTCTCTCCTTTTTCTGTGTGTTGTAATACCATGTCGTATTATATTAAAGTTTTGGTCTTTTGATTTAATTACGTGCTTCTTATTTTTTATTCAATTGCTCGGACCAATCCTTACAGATTCAGAAGTGGGATTCGGGTGAACTGTGTAAATACTATAACAAATCTTTCAGAAAATGTTTTCACTTGAAGAAGACGGCGCTAATCTATAAACCGGCAATATGAATTTCAATGATTTCACTGTTGCGCAATTGAAGGTGGCTTTGCGCTATTTCAATTTATCAGTCGCCGGAAGTAAAGCAGAAATGATTGCTAAATTGCAATCGAAAGATCCCGAAGGGACAAAACGAGAAAAATTATCGAAGACGAAACTACTGTACGTGGGGAAGAATTCAGCACCGGATCGTGGGAGCAAAATATGCCTCAAAATTCAGTAAGAAAAGAATTATGGCAAAAAGAGAGAGAGCTAGATGAAAAGGAACTCGAGTTAATGCGGCGAGAAAATGAAATTCTTAGAAATATGTCCCCTGCTATAACAATTGCCCCTGAACAACCTAATATGCTCGTTAAAGTAATAAGTGATTTACTCAATGAATTTGATGGAACTGATAATACTTATCCGATATGGGAAAAACAAATTAGATTGTTACGCAATACCTATAACCTAAATGATAATTCAATGCGGATTTTAATTGGGGCAAAGTTAAAAGGCCGAGCGCTACGGTGGTTCCACTCAAGAGCTGAACATATTGAAATGAATTGTGAGGAACTATTACGTGAGTTAAAAAATATGTTTGATCATCGCTTAAGTCGACTGTCATTAAGAAAAGCATTTGAGAACAGGACGTGGAAAGTAGGAGAAACATTTAGTGATTACTACCATGAAAAGATTATCATGGCTAATCAGGTACCTATAGTAAAAGAAGAACTTATTGATTACTTGTTGGAAGGAATACCTGATGCCAGGTTACGTGATCAAGCCAGGATGCAACAATTTGAGTCAGTTTCATCATTATTAGAAGCTTTTAGAAATATTAATCTAAAGTCTGAAACAAAGAAAACTACGAATGCTCAGACTGAAACGCCAGTTAGTACGGCATCCAGGCCAATCCGATGCTATAACTGTAATTTGGAGGGACACATATCTTCCGCTTGCCCTAATCCAAGAAGAGAGAAAGGTTCCTGCTTTACTTGCAGAGCTATGGACCATTTGTATCAAGACTGTCCGCACAAGCAATCTGCTATCCCGAAGGCTACAACTAGTCGGCCAAAATCAATTAACGAAACAACAACAGCCTTGATAGAATTACCGAAGAAAAAATTCGAAATACGAATCAGCAATACCAGTAACGAACAGCATACATCCACGGATCCTAAAACACCATTGGACAAAACAACTCGGGACTATTGTGTTTTATTAGCAGAAGCGAACGAAAATCAGTATTATGTCGAAGTCCTCATGGATTCAGGTAGCGCAATTAATCTTATGACTGAAAATACGTATCTTAAATTCTTCAATAAATATAATCTTTCAAAAGAAACAGGTAATGTCAGTTATGGCGGAGTTAATAAATCTCCTTTAGTTATCTATGGTTATATCACTCCTAACATACGATTGAAACTATTGTCTAATCATACATTTATTACTAGATTCGCGATAGTACCTAATAGTACAATGACATACGACGTGTTATTGGGCCGTGAATTTATAAATCAACCTGGAATGACTGTTATATTAGGTAAAACACTCGAACTAAAATATGATGAAATAGTTATGGATAGCATTCTACATATAGAACCTATGGAAAGCAACGACGGCTTGGACACGGTACGTAATGGTTTGAATGCATCAATACCTTTCGAAATTAAAAATAACTTACTCACGTTATTAAATGATTATATTAATATTGAAAATGGAAGCCACAATATTGATTATAAATTTAATATCCAATTAATTGAAGGTAGTAAACCATTTTATTATATACCTAGGCGTTTATCGTGGTCTGAGAGAGGCGAAGTTCGACGTTCGAATTATTAACGATTTGTTAGAAAGAAAAATCATTAGACCTAGTATTTCAAATTTTAGTAGTCCTATAGTTTTATCTAAAAAGAAAAACGGCACTTATAGATCATGCGTCGACTACAGATCTTTAAATAAAATAACTATCAAAGATAGATAGAGAACTATCGAAGATCCTTTGCCTTTAATAGATGACCAAATTGATCGATTAGCAAATAGTTGTTATTTCACTAGCTTAGATCTACGAGATGGGTTTCATCAAATAACAGTTGATGAAAACTCAATTAAGTTCACTTCTTTTGTTACTCCAGAAGGACAATATGAATATTTAAAGATGCCATTTGGACTAGCTAATGCCCCAGCAGCTTTTCAACGATATATAAACACTATATTTCAACCATTATTAGAGAAAGAAAAAATTCTACTTTATCTGGATGTTATTCTAATAGCTACTAAGACAATCGAAGATAATTTGAAAATTCTTACAGAAATATTGCAGTTATTAGCAAAACATAAATAAGAGCTTAAATTTTGTAAATGCTTTTTTTAAAAAGAAGAAATAGAATATCTAGGCTACATCATTTCATCGAAAGGCATCACTCCTAATAAAGCTAATATAGAAGCTATACACAATTTTCCGCAGCCTAAAATAGTTAGACAAGTACAAAGTTATTTAGGTTTAACAAGCTACTTTAGAAAATTCGTACCGGGCTTTGCCTTAATTGCCAGATCATTATATGAATAAGTAAAAAAGGACAAACTTTTTGTATTCGGTGAAAAGGAATTGCAAGCATTCGAATCTTTACGTGATAAGCTAATAGACAAACCAGTACTAGCGTTTTATAATCCATCGGCAATTACTGAGTTGCATACAGATGCAAGTTCATATGGATATGGTGCTATATTATTACAAAAACAATCAGATAATAAAATGCACCCTATTATGTATTTTAGTAAACGTACCACAGAAGTCGAGAGTAGATACCACAGTTACGAGTTAGAAACTATAGCCATCATTTATGCTATTGAACGCTTTAAAGTATATTTACAAGGGATAGAATTTACTATCGTAACTGACTGTAATGCAGTGTGTTCGAGAGCGAGACGAAATTGGAAAAGTGTGCGAGGATCTTTTGGTTCGCGGAAAATAAATCTCGCGAGTACAATTCACGTTTTTTAATTATAACAAAATAATTAACACGATTACAAATTATACAAAAAGATGGAATAATAATGCGAAGCCCATGTGACAAAGAAGAAATTAATTTAAATGTAATTTAATGCAATCTCAAACACAGTGAAACTTGCTTTCGCTAAAAAAGATATTAATACACGAATTAGCAGATGGTGTTTAATTTTATAAAATTGTAACTATCATATTGAACATCGAACCGCTGATCGTATGCAACATGTAGACGCTTTAAGCCGCAATATATTAGTCATTGAACCTCTCTCTTTTGAAGAAATTTTAGTCTATAAACAAATACGTGATCCCGCGATAATAAAAATACATAACGATCTAGAAAAGCAAGAAAGTAATCAATACGAATTACGAAACGGTATTGTTTATAAAAAATATAATCAAGCATTATTATTTTATGTACCCGAAACGATGGTTCATAGTGTAATTCAAGCTAGTCACGATGATGTAGGACATGTAGGAGTAGAAAAGACGATAAATTTAATTATGAAAACTTATTGGTTCCCCTTTATGCGCACACAAGTAAAAGAATATATCGACAATTGTCTAAACTGCTTATCTTATTCAGCACCATCAGGTAAAACAGAAGGAGAATTATATATTTATGATAAAGGTACTAAACCTTTCGATACCTTACACATCGATCATTATGGACCACTTAAAAAGGAAAAAGATGGTTATACTCATATTTTTATTGTCATTGACGCATTCACCAAATTTGTTGTTTTATACCCGGTAAAATCCACTGCGACTAAAGAAACAATTATTGCTTTAAAACAATATTTTCATCATTTTGGAACTTGCAAACAAATTGTGTCAGATAGAGGCACCTCTTTCACCTCAGAAGCATTCTCGACTTTAATGATTGAATTTGATATTAAACATGTTAAAACAGCCACAGCTACACCAAGAAGCAATGGACAAGTTGAACGTGTTAACCGTTTCTTAAGATCTGTATTAGCTAAATTATCAGTAGAAGACCCATGGGTCAACGTTTTAACAAAAGCTCAATTCTCGTTAAATAATACGTATCATAAATCTATTGATACCTCTCCAAGTTTACTTTTGTTCGGATATGAACAATATGGATTCATTGATGATAATTTAAGAACTTATTTACAAGAATGCAATAATTTAATTAGTGATAGAACTCAACTCAGAAACATTGCCATTACTAAGAATCGTGAATTACAAGAATACAATAAATACATATATGACAAAAGGCATAAAAAACCATATCAATATAAAATAGGCGACTATGTAATGATAAGAAATGTTATAACTACTCCAGGTCTAAACACTAAATTGCTACCAAAATATAAAGGATCCTATGTTGTAGACAATATATTAGACAACGACCGATACATAATCAAAGATATTGAAGGATTTCAAAGAAGTCAGAGACCTTTTTCCGGTGTTTTTAGCCCCGATCGAATGAAACCATGGATTAAAACTCCTAAACCTGATTCCGAATCTGATTACAATAATAATGATGAAAATGCAAAAACAAACATGGTGGAGGGCGACCATGAAGTCAGAATGGCCGAACTGTAAGATATCTGTTAGATATAAGGTGGTTATTGGGACATTTGTGTTTATTGTAAAAGAACGTTATATTCTTATTTCATATATGTTTATATCTTTTGTCTGCGTTTATAGATCTATGTTAATATTAAGCTTGTGTTCGCGCGCAAGTATTGGCGCCGCTACTTCGACACGGGACACGCTGCGCGTGCGCGGGAGCGAACTCCTCTCCTTTTTTCTGTGTGTTGTAATACCACGTCGTATTATATTACAGTTTTATTCTTTTGATTTAATTACGTGCTTCTTATTTCTTATTCAGTTGCTCAGACTAATCCTTACACTATATACATTTATAGAGATATCGTTGGCAAGTTCGAATTTTTTGATTTGATTCACAGTCACCAGAAACTCAATGTCCTGGAGACTCAGTACTGTTGTATAATGTGGATATGAAGATTCCCGACCTACGTTCCTTTCAACAGGATGTAGTGCGGCGACCACAGACCACGCGAAACACGCATTGTCTTTAGATTGCACGTTGATTACCGCTCTCTTCATCATTATCGCCCACGGTAATTTTATATGACATCCCGCGCGCAAAGGATTATATTTATTTATATTTACGGTTAAATCGAGTATTCGCTACAATGCCCACCCGCTATCGCGTTCCTGAAATTCTTCGAGCGATGCTAGAGTGGGCTGGACAACGCGCCGCTCGTACCATTCGCATAAATCAGTTGTGCGAAAGAGTTCATAGTTTCTCGTATTGATACTTTTATTTGCGCGTTTATCACCCGTCACAAATTCATCATTGAACACTGTATTAACTTTCACATTAAAGTGTTTTTTCAGCACTATTTGCACATGTTCGAGCACAATGTCTTTGGCATCCTCGAAAAATTGGCGAGGTTCGATGTGATTATGATTTATAACCGCACCAGTCAATATGCGGCTCTCGAACGCCGTATCGATCTCCCGCCAAAACAATCCGTGTTGCCGCGTGCTGCATCCTGCACCCGCATGTACAAAACGCGTATCAACTAAATCTTTATTTCGCGGTTTGCCACGTACATTTTGACTAATGTCGATTATTGCATTTTTGTCGATTATTGCATTTTTGTCATCTAGGGATGATGTCAAATCCCCAATGCATCGCAAAAGTTTCAAATTACATGCAGCTGTCCAAGTATATTAGTGCAATTTAACCATGATAATTATTTTTATATTTGACGAGTTTATCATGTTTTAACACGCGCGTTTGGATTCTGATATTTAGGGGTGATGTCATCGCGAAGCAGCCGCACATCGGCGCTTGAAAATTTTATATTACATTGCATTTTTTGTGCATTCGGCTAAATCACACACCTGGCGGTGATGTCATCTCAGCCCAGATGCATCGCAAAAGTTTTAAATTACTTGTATATTAGTACAATTTAACCTTGATAATTATTCTTATATTTCACGATTTTGTCACGGTTTTGACATGTGCATTTGGATATCTGAGGATGATATCATCACGAAGCAGCCGCACATCGGCGCTTGAAAAATTTATAATTGCATTTTTGTGCATTCAGCTAAATCTCCACCTGGGGGGTGATGTCATCGCGAAGCAGTTATACATCGGCGCTTGAATAGAAAAATTGAAAAAAGATATCGCGTCGGCAATAATTCCCACCACATTGCAATTTTGCGACACTAATACATATTTTAAATATATTTAATACGTTCAGTATTACATCGACTGTAGTATTGCACTTGTGTGAAAGGTTCATATAAAAATGTATCCCACTGAAGGAAGATATTTTATTACTCCCTAGCATTTCATCCGAGTATCGTCGTGCGGTTCGTATACTTGGAAGACAATACGCCTTAACACCGACATTATACAAATATTTGGACATTGGAATAAACATTGGAGTTGTATCTTGCGTGGAATTGGTTCTCGGCGATATTCGGGGCAATCAAATAATATTGCCTTTTGAAACATGGAAATCGCTGATGCAGAAACGTGGGGACATTGAACAGCTTCTACAATCGACTGAAACTCCATTGCGGGCCCGAGATTTAACATTCGAAGTGGTTAAAATATCTAATTCGAATATTATAAAAATAGGATTATCCAATAATTCTTTATATATGAAACCGCCAACTCTATTATATTTATTAGATTTTGAAAAATGCATGGATCATATGTATTACTGGTTATATGAAAATACTCATATTGTAAATGAAAAATTCAAACAATTTGTAACGGTTTTGCAACAGAATAATATCGCTAATGTATGTGACGCTGCAAAAGCGATATATGAAAGTGATATGTTTAACAGCGAATCATTCATAGATTGCGAATTATTGACATGTGCTGTAAATGATATTCTTTGTACATGCTGTTTTATGCGATTTCAGACTTATTTTTGAATATTCGTGTTGTGCGAGAACATGAAAGTGCAATTTGTGACCCAATTCTGGGATCGTCTTGCGCAGAGTGTAGAAAACCGCTGTATCAGATAATGCCCTGCAATATGTGCCCAATTTGCACTGTATAAGCTGGACAAAAACTTGTGTTGTGAAAAGACTCGAATAGGAAATATGGAGGACTTCAAACGTTTTGCGCGATTAGAACAATATCTATGGGAGTTTTACATAGAGGTAAACGATGCGAATTCATGCGAGTTATGGGAAGGAACGTGCCTTAAATGTCTCGAGTGATTGGAAGAACAGTATCGACTCGTGATGTTACAACAGAGGCATGGAATTCAATCGTTGTTTGGCCGAATCGCGCAACTTGAAAATTTAAGACATTCGTTACGCAAACGTTACAAACCCATAGATGTCCGTGTCCCGGCGCTATCGACAAATACTCCTATTACTTCAATTGTACAAATGGTACAAGGCCGAGAAATCGGCTTGAAGAAATCTCATACAATAGATGGATCATTGTCTGAGAGATCATAAAGAAGTGATGTTCAAGGAAGGGGATTTTGATATATGAAACGCAGCTGACGTTTTGCTATGGACGAGAACCGCATTGAAATATTCGAAGAATTAATTGTATGTATTTTTAAAAATTTTATGTTACTTAAATTTATATTAATAAAATGTTTTTCTGTTTCAGATGGAGCGCCACCTTATTATTATATTATACATATTTTATATCTTTTTGTATTTTTTATATTTTGATATTTTCATCAGTATTATTATTTTATTATTATTATTTTTAAACACACACACACACAAACGCGCGCGCGCGCATTTGTATCAAACACAATATTTGAATAAATATTATTATTATTATTATATTAAAAAGTGTAATTTATTTCTGCGCCTCCTTCTTTCCTACTCATGCATGCCTCGCGCTATCTCTCTCTCTCTCTCTCCCTGTCTGTCTGTCTCTCTCCCTCTCGCTCTCTCTCTCGCTCTCTCGCTCTCTCTCTCGTAACGTAAGAACTACATTTCTACATTTCTACGCCCAAGTCTCGTATGACAGGTGGACATTGAAGGTGGACAAAGTGCTGACGTGTGAAAGTGGACGCAAAGGTGACTGATCGCCTATGCTGATATTAGCAGTTTCGACCGGTAATTATCGATATGGAAGAATACGACGAATATCGATGCTCGGCATGTAAGAAGGCAATAAAAAACCAAGCTGTAACATGCAAGTCTTGCGATAAACTTTTTTACCATCCAGGATGTGTAATTAAGCATAAAATATATAATAGAAACCACGAATTGGTGGCGTGTCGTGGACCATTTGACAAATTTATTATCGATAGCGATAAAGAAGCAGCTATGACATCGACAGGAAGATCAACGGGGAGTACGGCATCAAGCAGTGGAAACAGAGTAGCAGGCGCGAGTGGATCAGCGGAAATTGAGGTAAAAATAGATTGGCTTATAAAAATAGTGAAGGAAATAAAAGATGAAACAGCGTGTAAAAAGGAAGTCAAGATGATGATTAAGGAAATAGTTCGACAATAATTGGAAAATTTTAAACAAGAAGTGGGAGAATCGAGAAGAATGATACAGGAAGGAACTTCAGGACCGTCAGAAGGAGCACAAAGAAGTTATAGTGATGCAGTTAAAGAAAATAAAAAAGAAAATATTATAATTGTCAAACCTAAGATGCAACAGGAGAGTGAAGTTACTAAAAAATTGATAAAAGAAAAGATAGACATCAAGAATATGCCTGTGGGAGTAACGAAGCTAAAAAAAGGAAGCAAGGGAACAGTGATTCTGGGTTGTGAGACTGAAGAAGAAATGGAAAAATTAAAGGCTACAGTACAAGCCAAGCTGGGCGAAAATTTCAAAGTAACTGAGTCACCGCGGATGAAACCTAAGATAAAAATTGTCAATATTGGCGAAGAAGAAATGAAGTTGAATGATGATAATTTAATAGTTACAATCAAAAAGCAGAACAAGATCGACGCGAAGAACGAAGAAATTCATATGCGAATAGTGAAGAAAATAGTTAAAAGTCAATCCGGAAGAAGAGGTAAAGAAGAAGGTTCTGTAATAATTGAAGCAGATGAAAAAACTCATAAAATAATGTTGAGCATGGGAAAACCGAATGTAGGATGGAGAAAGTGTCTGGTATTTAATCACATTAATATTAAAAGGTGTTTTAACCTCCCTCTCTCTCTCTTCCTCCCTCTCTCTCCCCCTCTCTATCTCCACCTCTCCCTCTCTCCCCCCTCTCTCACTCCCAAGTGCATGCGAACGCTATGCCTCGCGCTATCTCTTTCTCTCTCTCCCAAGTGCATGCGAACGCTATCCCTCTCCCACGTGCATGCGATCGCCTCGCGCTATCTTTCTCACACCTACTCGCGGACGCGTGCGTTCTCTCTTCCCCGCAGACCCGTCGTTTATCGGTTTCGCCGTGGTCTCTCTCTTCCCCGCGAACCCCTCGCCTATCGGTTTCTCCAAGGTCCCCCTCTTCCCCGCGGAACCCTCGCCTACTGGTCTCGCCGCGATCCCCCTCTTCCCGCGGACCCCTGGCCTGACGGTTTCGCCGCGGTTCCCCTGCGTGACGTCATACCTCCGCGCTGGTTTTTTCTCGCCCCTCACCCCTCCTCAGAGGGCCAGCGTTAGAGCTCTCATAGCTATACTACTTGTAACTATGCCGTTTGGACTCAGGAATGCAGCGCAAACCTTTCAGCGTCTCATCAACAAGACCGTGCAGGGTCTGAATTACGGCTTTGTTTACGTGGACGACATCTTGATCGCCTCCAAAGACCAACAAGAACATGAAGCTCACCTGAAACAAGTTTTTCAACGCCTGCAGAACGCCGGAATATCAATCAACTCTGCTAATTGCATTTTCGGCGTAAACAAAATAGAATTCCTGGGACACGAGATCACGCACGAAGGCACCAAGCCAAGTAAGGTAAGGGCAATTCTTGATTTCCCATGCCCCAAAATAATAGTTCAACTCCGCAGGTACCTCGGAATGATAAACTATTATCGACGACACCTCAAAGGCACAGCAGAGATGCAACATCTTTTAAACGACTTGTTAAAGGACACCCGCAAAAACGACAAACGCCAGATGCCATGGACGGCCGAAAGTAATAACGCCTTCGAGAAATGCAAGACAGAGTTGGCACAAGCCACACTATTAGCACACCTACGTGAAGGCACACAGCTCATCCTTAGCACGGACGCGTCTGACACAGCAATGGGAGTCGCACTTCAACAAGAAAATCAGCAGCAAATACGACTAACAGTCTTCTTTTCGAAGAAACTAAGATAAAGCACGTATGGTAGCGAACTTTTAGCCATCTACGAGAGTATCAAATACTTTAAGGACATACTTCAAGGGCAAAATATCACAATAAGGACATATCACAAGCCGCTGATTTACGCGTTCAAGCAACGAGCAGATAAAGCATCCCCACGACAAGCACATCAGCTGGACCTCATAGCTCAATTCACTACTAACATCACGCATGTTTCGGGAACGGAGAACATTGTGGCAGACACTCTGTCCCGAATCGACGCCATCGAAGCCCCCTTAATCGTAACCACCGAGGAACTAGCAGCAGAACAAGCCCAAAATGTGGAGCTAATACAACTAACGTAGACAAATACCACGCTACAATTATAACGGCTCACACTATTGGAATCCGACCTACCTCTCTTTTGCGACTGTTCACAAGGCACCATAAGGCCATATGTACCGAAGACATTCCGCAAGCGAATTTTCAACGCAGTACACGGGCTCGCACATTCCAGTGGCAGATCCACGAGTCACCAAATCAGACAAAAATTCGTGTGGCCAGGAATAAATAAAGACATCATTCACTGGACACGCACTTGCTTGCCATGCCAACGCAGCAAGATTCAGCGACACGCACACAACCTGCCAGAGAAAATCCCGACCCCAGACTAACGGTTTCATCAAGTCCATCTGGATATCATCGGACCCGACGCATTACCCACCATCATGTTAGGCCTCAGGTCACGTTACAAAGCAGACATCAAGTACTCGCCCGCCGAACTGTTGTACGGCGCCCCGCTAAGAGTTCCTGGAGAATTCCTGGAAAACGCGGATCCAACGGGAGACTCAGGAATCTTCATCACAGCTCTACGCAACCGCATAAGAGAACTCCGCCCACAGCCCACGGCACACTACGGCAAACGCACGACCTTTACCCACCCAGACATAGAGAAGGTCACACACGTTTTTGTAAGAGACGACACAACACGAAAGGCACTCCAGACACCGTACATAGGGCCCCATGAAATCGTAAGGCGGGAAACCGATCGCATCTACATTGTCCGCCGAAACGGCCGAGACATAGTCACATCAACGGAGCGAATCAAACCAGCATACTTGCCAAACGAGGACGCGACACTCCCCGCAGAGCATCCGCCGGAAAACGCGGACATCCAAACAAGGAACACATCAAATACCAAGACGGTCATATTCGCGCCCACTACGCAGACGCTCAGGGGGAAGTACTGTGGCGACACCGCCACAGCCGCGCAAGCGCGGGAAACAACCAATGAACACAGAACACGCCACGCCATTGTTCATGGCACGGAGGAAGGAAAAAGACTGCAAGAGAACTCTCTCTTTCTTCCGGCCTCCCGAACCGTCGGGTCGAGCCAAAGAAAGTCTAGTCGATAATCAGTATATAAGATCTCAGTAATTTAACGAAATAAAGTTATCGTAGTGCATCCAGAGTGTGTGGGTCATTTGCTAGTAACGTAACTTCCCACACGCTATTCCGCTGGGCTGTGTTCCGATTCCCCACCCAGGTGTACCCGATATTATAGTATACGTGACATATACTATAATATCGGGTGCACCCGAGTGGGCAATCGGAACCCATGCAGCGAAATAGCGTAACGCAGAACGAGAGCGGAACCAATCACGAGCGTTCCACAGTTTCGTTCCGTTTTCAGTAATTTCTAGCGGAATAGGTTTTGCAGATCGCGTAATATATACATACACATCTATACCTATACACATGGTAGTAAAAGCTAACTTCAAAATTTCCCTTTATCTCTCAAAAATGAGTAATAACTTGTAATAATCAATAATTTATCTCTGTTTCTGTACTGACCACGTTGCTCTACGTTTCCAATTTAACAAAGTATATGTGTACATACATACAGTTCCGTCATTTTCGTTACGTGGATTTCAAGTCCCTACATTCCCATGGAGCGAAATGAGCGCAAGCAAAACGAACAGAACGTTTCTAAAATAACTTCTAAATATTGTTTTTATCGATAGTTTTTTATTATCATGTACATAAATATTGAAATAAATGCGTTCTTATTGGAAATATTGATTTAAAATGTTAAATAAGTTAAATAAGTTTCAACGCGGTTTTAACCCTTTTAAAATAATGACTCGTGATTGGTTGCGCATTGGTCCGCGCTGCGCTCGTTACGCTCCATAGGGATGTAGGGACTTGGAATCCTCGTTGCAAAAACTGCAGAACGCTCGCGATTGGTTCCGCTTTCGTTCTGCGTTACGCTATTCTGCATGGGTTTGCACCTATAGGACCCGAGCACAGACTTTTGCATAAGCGCATAACCATAAGCATAAGGAAATTGATTGGTGCCACACTATTAGCACACCTACGTGAAGGCACACAGCTCATCCTTAGCACGGACGCGTCTGACACAGCAATGGGAGTCGCACTTCAACAAGAAAATCAGCAGCAAATACGACTAACAGTCTTCTTTTCGAAGAAACTAAGATAAAGCACGTATGGTAGCGAACTTTTAGCCATCTACGAGAGTATCAAATACTTTAAGGACATACTTCAAGGGCAAAATATCACAATAAGGACATATCACAAGCCGCTGATTTACGCGTTCAAGCAACGAGCAGATAAAGCATCCCCACGACAAGCACATCAGCTGGACCTCATAGCTCAATTCACTACTAACATCACGCATGTTTCGGGAACGGAGAACATTGTGGCAGACACTCTGTCCCGAATCGACGCCATCGAAGCCCCCTTAATCGTAACCACCGAGGAACTAGCAGCAGAACAAGCCCAAAATGTGGAGCTAATACAACTAACGTAGACAAATACCACGCTACAATTATAACGGCTCACACTATTGGAATCCGACCTACCTCTCTTTTGCGACTGTTCACAAGGCACCATAAGGCCATATGTACCGAAGACATTCCGCAAGCGAATTTTCAACGCAGTACACGGGCTCGCACATTCCAGTGGCAGATCCACGAGTCACCAAATCAGACAAAAATTCGTGTGGCCAGGAATAAATAAAGACATCATTCACTGGACACGCACTTGCTTGCCATGCCAACGCAGCAAGATTCAGCGACACGCACACAACCTGCCAGAGAAAATCCCGACCCCAGACTAACGGTTTCATCAAGTCCATCTGGATATCATCGGACCCGACGCATTACCCACCATCATGTTAGGCCTCAGGTCACGTTACAAAGCAGACATCAAGTACTCGCCCGCCGAACTGTTGTACGGCGCCCCGCTAAGAGTTCCTGGAGAATTCCTGGAAAACGCGGATCCAACGGGAGACTCAGGAATCTTCATCACAGCTCTACGCAACCGCATAAGAGAACTCCGCCCACAGCCCACGGCACACTACGGCAAACGCACGACCTTTACCCACCCAGACATAGAGAAGGTCACACACGTTTTTGTAAGAGACGACACAACACGAAAGGCACTCCAGACACCGTACATAGGGCCCCATGAAATCGTAAGGCGGGAAACCGATCGCATCTACATTGTCCGCCGAAACGGCCGAGACATAGTCACATCAACGGAGCGAATCAAACCAGCATACTTGCCAAACGAGGACGCGACACTCCCCGCAGAGCATCCGCCGGAAAACGCGGACATCCAAACAAGGAACACATCAAATACCAAGACGGTCATATTCGCGCCCACTACGCAGACGCTCAGGGGGAAGTACTGTGGCGACACCGCCACAGCCGCGCAAGCGCGGGAAACAACCAATGAACACAGAACACGCCACGCCATTGTTCATGGCACGGAGGAAGGAAAAAGACTGCAAGAGAACTCTCTCTTTCTTCCGGCCTCCCGAACCGTCGGGTCGAGCCAAAGAAAGTCTAGTCGATAATCAGTATATAAGATCTCAGTAATTTAACGAAATAAAGTTATCGTAGTGCATCCAGAGTGTGTGGGTCATTTGCTAGTAACGTAACTTCCCACACGCTATTCCGCTGGGCTGTGTTCCGATTCCCCACCCAGGTGTACCCGATATTATAGTATACGTGACATATACTATAATATCGGGTGCACCCGAGTGGGCAATCGGAACCCATGCAGCGAAATAGCGTAACGCAGAACGAGAGCGGAACCAATCACGAGCGTTCCACAGTTTCGTTCCGTTTTCAGTAATTTCTAGCGGAATAGGTTTTGCAGATCGCGTAATATATACATACACATCTATACCTATACACATGGTAGTAAAAGCTAACTTCAAAATTTCCCTTTATCTCTCAAAAATGAGTAATAACTTGTAATAATCAATAATTTATCTCTGTTTCTGTACTGACCACGTTGCTCTACGTTTCCAATTTAACAAAGTATATGTGTACATACATACAGTTCCGTCATTTTCGTTACGTGGATTTCAAGTCCCTACATTCCCATGGAGCGAAATGAGCGCAAGCAAAACGAACAGAACGTTTCTAAAATAACTTCTAAATATTGTTTTTATCGATAGTTTTTTATTATCATGTACATAAATATTGAAATAAATGCGTTCTTATTGGAAATATTGATTTAAAATGTTAAATAAGTTAAATAAGTTTCAACGCGGTTTTAACCCTTTTAAAATAATGACTCGTGATTGGTTGCGCATTGGTCCGCGCTGCGCTCGTTACGCTCCATAGGGATGTAGGGACTTGGAATCCTCGTTGCAAAAACTGCAGAACGCTCGCGATTGGTTCCGCTTTCGTTCTGCGTTACGCTATTCTGCATGGGTTTGCACCTATAGGACCCGAGCACAGACTTTTGCATAAGCGCATAACCATAAGCATAAGGAAATTGATTGGTTCATTTCCTTATGCATATGCTTATGGACCAATCAATTTCCTTATGCTTATGGTTATGCGCTTATGCAAAAGTCTGTGCTCGGGCCCTTAAAGCCCTCACACACAAGTTGACATAGCTGTATATGCATAGCATAAGACCATCTGGACCAATGAGCATGCTATATAAATCAATATGGCGATTTTATTTCGATGCTCATTGGTTCAGACGGTCTTATGCTATGCATATGCAGCTATGTCAATTTGTGTGTGAGGGCCTTTAGTCTTCTCTCTGCCTGTACCTTTGCATTGTGCGATAGGCTTTACTCTTTGGTTCCGATAGATACAATGAAAGAATCTATAGGAAGGATCTTGTTGATTGGTAAGCGCAATTTGCGCTTCAGCGAGTTCCGCTCCATGGAACAGTAGAAAATATATTTCAGCGGAGCGCAATTGGCGGTATGTCTGCGATTGGACGGATTTCGTTCCGCCAATTCCGCATTGCGCATACGTTCCGTACCATGGGACCATACCATTAACACTTCAGTGAAAATTAGATCATTGACGTGAACTTGAGCAATATAATAGCTAATAGCTAGAGTCTTAAATAATCAGAGACGCGACATCGTTACCCTCTTCATGCTTCCCATGATCGCCATGTTGGGCCCGCAGCTGTCCATTTGTAAATATACGTCTGGAACAGTGAATCGGTAATCGTAAATATATGTTTGGAGCAGTGAAAGGGTTAAATAAGATAAGTAGAAGTTTCCAATTCGGTAAGTGACATCGATATTTTATTAAAACGTTAAAGAAGGTAAAGTTATTATCGATTAGACTATTTTCAATCGGTTTTAATACCGCATTTTCGGTGCAGAAATCCCGATCGATTCGGATCACATTTTTTTTTAATCCGTTTCAATCGACCATTTTCGGCAGGGTTGTCTTTCCGTTACTTTACAACCGAATACTTTACACACTTTGACCATGTTTCATAGAATAATGATATCTGCAAAGACGACGAATTTAATAAGTATATAAAATATTTAATGATAAAATTCTCAATCGACACATATTTAAAAGTAAATATAAATAGTAAAGGTTAAGGTATGATATAACTCTAACCCATACAATATGTATATCTAAAATGTCTTAAAAATGTCTCAAAGATATTTAAAATGGTACTTTTTAGAAAATAACATTATAAATATACTATTTTCTCACTTACGGTAAGTCAGTTACAGTTAGTTTGCACGTAGGATTCACTACGGGACCAACATGGCAGTCAGCCAATCAGCAAGCGAGACGCTAGTGTCGTTCCTCTGATTATTTAGGACTCTACTAAAGCCCGTATCACACTACGTATTGAAGATTGAGATTCAAGATTCAAGATTGAAATTTGACCAATCTGAACAAAGAAATTTTAGTCCCTTTTGTTCTGATTAGTCAAATTCCAATCTTTAATCTTATTTCGATGCTCATTGGTTCAGACGGTCTTATGCTATGCATATGCAGCTATGTCAATTTGTGTGTGAGGGCCTTTAGTCTTCTCTCTGCCTGTACCTTTGCATTGTGCGATAGGCTTTACTCTTTGGTTCCGATAGATACAATGAAAGAATCTATAGGAAGGATCTTGTTGATTGGTAAGCGCAATTTGCGCTTCAGCGAGTTCCGCTCCATGGAACAGTAGAAAATATATTTCAGCGGAGCGCAATTGGCGGTATGTCTGCGATTGGACGGATTTCGTTCCGCCAATTCCGCATTGCGCATACGTTCCGTACCATGGGACCATACCATTAACACTTCAGTGAAAATTAGATCATTGACGTGAACTTGAGCAATATAATAGCTAATAGCTAGAGTCTTAAATAATCAGAGACGCGACATCGTTACCCTCTTCATGCTTCCCATGATCGCCATGTTGGGCCCGCAGCTGTCCATTTGTAAATATACGTCTGGAACAGTGAATCGGTAATCGTAAATATATGTTTGGAGCAGTGAAAGGGTTAAATAAGATAAGTAGAAGTTTCCAATTCGGTAAGTGACATCGATATTTTATTAAAACGTTAAAGAAGGTAAAGTTATTATCATAATATGACATTTGTTTATTGTGTAGGAACCAGCTCTTTTTAAAAAGGAAAAGCAATAAGATTGATATTATTTTTATTCAGGAATCAAATGAATCTTCTACAAAGATCGGTATTAATGTTATGTGCTCATAATTGTATCTCATAAATGTGCTCAAAAAGTCAACTTAAATAATAATTTAATTATAATTTTCATTTATTTGTTATAACTTATATTTTAGATTCATTCTATTCAAGAAAGACATTCAATCCCTTCTATACTGGTTTTCGAAGTAAAATGTTGTACAATTGAGGAACTGAAATTACAGTGTGACAAAACATCACAAGTTATTCAAGACTTGACAGTTGAACATAACTTAGGCTTGCAGCAGTTGCGTAAGATGTTCAGTAAGATTGTCCGAATGGAGAAGGCATTGCAAAGGTTACAGTCTACTGCCACTAAAAGGAGTTCCAATAAGTAACGAAGAAAATAGATATTGACAATTCTGATCTTTGTGTCACCGCTGTTTAGAATCATTTTTTGGATCATGACTTAAAAACGCTTCAGATAAACTTTGAGAATATATAAAGACATCTAAGAGAGATAAGAAAAAAAATCGTGAATTTGCGCAACTACGAGTTTTTTGAGTTTTTTCAGCGCCTCCGCATTTGCCCGACCGGTGTTCGTCGGGCGGCGGACTTCCGGCGGATCGGCGGCCGGGTACGGTACAGTAACGATGGGGGAATGCATCGTTACAAAGACATCCAAGAGAGATAAGAAAAAAAGATCGTGAATTTACGCAATTACAACGAGATTTTTCTCGTTTCTCTTGGATGTCTTTATATATTCTCAAAGTTTATTTATTAAATTTGAAGCATTTTGCATATTAATAAAAAATTATCAAATTTTTGCTTTTACATAGAAATGAAAACTATTAAACAATTTTCTGTTATCTAATTAACATCACTATTTTATAAATAATAAACAAGTTTAAGAAATTGATAATGATTAAATAATTTAATCCATAAAAATTAAAATTTTATTTATGGTCAATCGCAACGTGGCAATCGGGACCGTGGTCAATATCAACGTGGTCAATCGCAACGTGGTCAATCGCAACGTGGTCAATCGCAACGTGGTCAATCGCAACGTGGTCAATCGCAACGTGGTCAATCGCAACGTGGTCAATCGCAACGTGGTCAATCGCAACGTGGTCAATCGCAACGTGGTCAATCGCAACGTGGTCAATCGCAACGTGGTCAATCGCAACGTGGTCAATCGCAACGTGGTCAATCGCAACGTGGTCAATCGCAACGTGGTCAATCGCAACGTGGTCAATCGCAACGTGGTCAATCGCAACGTGGTCAATCGCAACGTGGTCAATCGCAACGTGGTCAATCGCAACGTGGTCAATCGCAACGTGGTCAATCGCAACGTGGTCAATCGCAACGTGGTCAATCGCAACGTGGTCAATCGCAACGTGGTCAATCGCAACGTGGTCAATCGCAACGTGGTCAATCGCAACGTGGTCAATCGCAACGTGGTCAATCGCAACGTGGTCAATCGCAACGTGGTCAATCGCAACGTGGTCAATCGCAACGTGGTCAATCTCAACGTGGTCAATCGGGATCGTGGTCAATATCAACGTGGTCAAACGGGACGCTCCTATCTCACGAGTATATACTCGGTCTCTATATTTTCTATGTTTATGACTGCAGGGTACTACTCGTTTGACTGACCAATCAGGACAAAAACAGTAAAGATTTCTTTATTCTGATTGGTTAATGCAATGCTTCGAAGCATCTCTATAAGGGTGCCGTCACATGCAGCGTAACTTACGTGAGCGTAACTTGCGTAAGCGTAACTTGCGTATTCTAGTAATTTAATAGAAGTTACGCTATTCTGAAAGTCGGCATTCACATGGAGTGTATTGCGCGGAATTCATAACTAATACAACCAATTGTAGATTAGAATTTCCATTGTACACTCTAACGGAAACGCTAAATAGATTTGCGACTGGTTTTCGTAACCTACGCATCTTGAAAAGTACGCATCATGGGGAACCGATACTCTGGATACGAGTATATGTGAAGCGGAATGTATGCAGGTTTGTAAAGTAGAATTGAATTAAATACAAAACAGTATATGTATTCTTGAGGTCACGTAAAGACGATCGTTGATACCGGTAGACTCACCATTCCAAAAAAAGAGTTAATTAAAAGATATTAATGCTAATTACGTTACAATGAATAATTTATAATTTATACGATAAAAATTTGAATATTAGTATTTATATATTATGTTCAAAATTGAAACATTAAATTTCGTGTCTAAATCTCAACGGCGAACGTCGCCGTTATATTCAAACGATTGCCGCAAAAATCAAAACACGAGCGAGAACAAACAGCGTCGCGGTCACCCGCTCGGTGCGTGATCGCGTTATTCTTATAGTGAAAAACCGTGACAAACACCTGGTTCTAGAACGTTCGACGTCGAAAAACCTTGTTATTGAAGACGTGTCGTCGCTCGCTCCTATCATTCAAAATAATGTAAATATAGCGAATAAGGGACCCAGCCCCAATGACCTTGACCTTGACATATCCTGCCGAAAATGGTCGATTAAAACCGATTAAAACATAATCCGTTTTAATCGGTTTTAATCGGTTCAATCCGCGCCCGGATTAAAAAGTAATCGATTTTAATTCCGAACGAACTATAATCGGTTTTAATATCGCTTTCGCGGATTATTTCCAATCTAAAATCATTACATTCTAATCCATATTGTTGTCAATCCAAATAAAAACGAATAATCGAATGGATATTGTGGCTGCCATAGGTCGTCACATTAAGCACAATCCGCAATACAATAGTGCGACCCGCAACTTGGCGGACACGCACTCGCGTGTCTGCGCGTAGTTCCGGGCGGCGCCGCTACGCGGCGAAGGTCGAGCGGGCCAACCTGGAAGTAGAAAGCGGTCAAGCGGAGATATAAGGCGGACCCTCTGCGGAGAAATCGTATATTTGTTTTTAACAACTGAGTTTCAATTGCAGAAACACCGATTCAATAATTGATTGTGACTCATAATAACAGCAAATCCGACTTCACACTACATAAAATCAATTTACTTT
>NW_021853398.1:71333-94957 GCF_003651465.1 Formica exsecta
GTCAATTTGCTGTCAGGTTATGTCAGCAAGCTTTGTCACCAAAACACAAGCTTAATGCGGACACAGATGGCACTGGATTTGTTACCAAGTTTTGAGCAAATTTGATGCCAATTTGGCAACAATTTGTTATCAAATTGCTTACTGGGTAGTCTGACAATGAAAAACTGGATATTTAAGTTAGTTTACAGAAATAGTCCTACGTATACTACACATATAAACTGAAATAAACACAAGTTTTTACATATATAGGGTGTTCAAAAATAAAATATAAGGGTAAATATAGCGAATAGGAGACCCAGCCCCAATGACTTTGACCTTGACAACATATGTCGAGGTCAAGGTCATTGGGGCTGGGTCCCCTATTCGCTATATTTACCCAAAATAAAACGACTATCTAAAACAATCTGCACTCAAGTCTTTTCTAAAATCTCCTTGTCCTCCAGCGGATCTACGGATTCACGTTACATACAGCTTCTCGCTGATCTCTGAGCGTTTCTAAAGATTCGGGCGATCTCTTCCAGGTCGACTCCCGAACATTGTAGCCGCGCCTTCGATTTACACGTCCACATTAACAGAATTTATTTGTTTCGCTGATCAAGGAGACAGGACGTAAATGATTTGAGCGGGGTTAGTTTATGGAAAAGTGTTTATTCCTTTCGACACCAACTCCCGGACCGTCTTAGGTAATCGCACGCGACAGCAAGATATAATCGGACACGCGAATTATCGTTCTAACTATAATTATATGAGCGTTAGACTTTCGATGTGCTCCCGGTGAAGGCTTGCGACGAAGTCCAGACGAAAAGCCCTTCTTTTCGATCCACGGACAATAGTCCCGGTCGATACGTGTACCACAAAAAACGGAATTTCGATCGTTCGATTCCGAGAGCCAATCGGCTATCGACAACGAGGTGTTTGTCAGAATCAAACGATACGAAGAAACCACAAAAAACGGAATGAAAACAAGGCTTCGATCATAACGTCTCGCTTTAGAACGTTCAAGAAGCAAAATTAATAATATAATTTATAAAACTCTTACTTTCTCGAACAAACATATTAGAAAGTAATTCAGAGGTTCTTATCCCACTCCAGAAAAGTATATAATGGATCCTAACCTGGTATTAATAATTATATGGAAACGATGGCAAAAGTGGAAGAAGATGAAGCAAACACTTCAATAGCGGAAAGTTAGGAAACGTCATATATTAAAATTGTTTGGAATATGGAAACTGATGATGTATCAAGAGAAAAAAGCTCGTCACAGAATATGGGTGCGCCCAATATTTACAGAAAGACAAAGATTATTTCAGGGTGCCAGTGACAATTTGATCAGAGAAATGGAATTTGAATACTGAACGATACGCAATTACTAATACACATCAGCGTTTCTTCCGCCAGAAATTGGATTCGGTGTAACGATAATAGCGTAAAGAGCGTAAAATAACTAGGCGATAGCCGATACTCAAATGAGACGATGTGATTGGTTGGCGCAAGTTACGCTTACGCAAGTTACGCCGCATGTGATGGCATCCTAACGCCTTCTCGACCGCAGCCTATGCTTGGAGCTTGGAGCGCATTTATGCAAGCGCAAGGCAAGAATGCCATATTGTAGACACAGACCACAACTTCGAGCTTCAATTGGTCACAGTTTTTTCGCTCTATCTTACATCCAGTTACGTACAGAAATTAGTGGGTTTGCTTGCTTCAATCGCGCACAGGGTTGGGTCATTTGACCATTTTGAGTAGTTTCCTACATTTTCGAGGAAACTGTATAATAAAACGTAGGAAACGTATTATACATGTTCTAAAGCTCGATTCGGCGGTCCAGAGCAACGCGATTGGTCGAAACCTTATAGTTATGGAAAAGTGTGTGTGACAGGCTTAATTCGTTGACGTGTCCTGTGTGCAAGAGGATCACAGACTTCTATATATTACTAGACCGCTAACTCCTACGAAATATATGGCCCCGAAAAGTATGTACACAACACATGCGTACACAGCACACACACACACACAAACACTTTCCGTCTGTACACATCGGCCATATTACATATCTAGCTCCTAACCTCTTCTTTCCTACTGATTCTTGCTTAAGTCACGCATGCGCAGATGTTTACTTCTCATACGTAATACATACTTTTTGAGGTCAATTTTTTTGGTAGAGTATATACGGGAGTCTAGTAATATATAGAAATCTGTGAAGAGGATCCTAAAGTGCAAAAGGGAATTATACTGTGGTCCCTTAACCTATTTTCGGTACTGTGACGTATGATTTTTTTTGCAATAACTACAATATGCAAAAGTCTTTGGCCTTTATAATATTTTCCAAAATTTCCTTCCTCCCAAAATTTGTGACACGGTCTATCTCCACGACTCATATTTTCGAAATTTATTTTTAGTTTTTCCAAATAGCGTAATCTACGGATGCGTTCAGAAGACACAATCGTTGCACAATCGTTGAGCATTGTCTTGTTAATACTCGACATTGATTTGTTGGTTCTAGGAGTAAGAATCAATCACATTCGAACATCATACGTATAATGGCCCTCGCACACTGGACGTGATGAGCGATATCCAATGAGAGCTCTGCATTTTCGGAAAAGCAGGGCTCTCATTGGATATCGCTCTTTAATACATGGTTGAACTCACGACGTATTATACCCTTAGAACATATATAAATGGAAGGGGAATAGCAGGCTGAGGGTGCCATTACATGGAGCGCGGAAACGCGGAAACGCGGAAGAGAATAGTAACCAGATTTCCGCGTTCCGTTCCGTCTGTTTTGATTGCCTTGTATTACATGGAGCAGATTTTGAGCGGAAAAGCGGAACGGAAAATTATAAAATATTAATTTTTAACGATATTTATTGATTAAAATGCTTATATTCAATAGATAAGCTAAAAAGATAAGTCAATAGTCCCGGTCGATACGTGTACCACAAAAAACGGAATTTCGATCGTTCGATTCCGAGAGCCAATCGGCGATCGACAACGAGGTGTTTGTCAGAATCAAACGATACGAAGAAACCACAAAAAACGGAATGAAAACAAGGCTTCGATCATAACGTCTCGCTTTAGAACGTTCAAGAAGCAAAATTAATAATATAATTTATAAAACTCTTACTTTCTCGAACAAACATATTAGAAAGTAATTCAGAGGTTCTTATCCCACTCCAGAAAAGTATATAATGGATCCTAACCTGGTATTAATAATTATATGGAAACGATGGCAAAAGTGGAAGAAGATGAAGCAAACACTTCAATAGCGGAAAGTTAGGAAACGTCATATATTAAAATTGTTTGGAATATGGAAACTGATGATGTATCAAGAGAAAAAAGCTCGTCACAGAATATGGGTGCGCCCAATATTTACAGAAAGACAAAGATTATTTCAGGGTGCCAGTGACAATTTGATCAGAGAAATGGAATTTGAATACTGAACGATACGCAATTACTAATACACATCAGCGTTTCTTCCGCCAGAAATTGGATTCGGTGTAACGATAATAGCGTAAAGAGCGTAAAATAACTAGGCGATAGCCGATACTCAAATGAGACGATGTGATTGGTTGGCGCAAGTTACGCTTACGCAAGTTACGCCGCATGTGATGGCATCCTAACGCCTTCTCGACCGCAGCCTATGCTTGGAGCTTGGAGCGCATTTATGCAAGCGCAAGGCAAGAATGCCATATTGTAGACACAGACCACAACTTCGAGCTTCAATTGGTCACAGTTTTTTCGCTCTATCTTACATCCAGTTACGTACAGAAATTAGTGGGTTTGCTTGCTTCAATCGCGCACAGGGTTGGGTCATTTGACCATTTTGAGTAGTTTCCTACATTTTCGAGGAAACTGTATAATAAAACGTAGGAAACGTATTATACATGTTCTAAAGCTCGATTCGGCGGTCCAGAGCAACGCGATTGGTCGAAACCTTATAGTTATGGAAAAGTGTGTGTGACAGGCTTAATTCGTTGACGTGTCCTGTGTGCAAGAGGATCACAGACTTCTATATATTACTAGACCGCTAACTCCTACGAAATATATGGCCCCGAAAAGTATGTACACAACACATGCGTACACAGCACACACACACACACAAACACTTTCCGTCTGTACACATCGGCCATATTACATATCTAGCTCCTAACCTCTTCTTTCCTACTGATTCTTGCTTAAGTCACGCATGCGCAGATGTTTACTTCTCATACGTAATACATACTTTTTGAGGTCAATTTTTTTGGTAGAGTATATACGGGAGTCTAGTAATATATAGAAATCTGTGAAGAGGATCCTAAAGTGCAAAAGGGAATTATACTGTGGTCCCTTAACCTATTTTCGGTACTGTGACGTATGATTTTTTTTGCAATAACTACAATATGCAAAAGTCTTTGGCCTTTATAATATTTTCCAAAATTTCCTTCCTCCCAAAATTTGTGACACGGTCTATCTCCACGACTCATATTTTCGAAATTTATTTTTAGTTTTTCCAAATAGCGTAATCTACGGATGCGTTCAGAAGACACAATCGTTGCACAATCGTTGAGCATTGTCTTGTTAATACTCGACATTGATTTGTTGGTTCTAGGAGTAAGAATCAATCACATTCGAACATCATACGTATAATGGCCCTCGCACACTGGACGTGATGAGCGATATCCAATGAGAGCTCTGCATTTTCGGAAAAGCAGGGCTCTCATTGGATATCGCTCTTTAATACATGGTTGAACTCACGACGTATTATACCCTTAGAACATATATAAATGGAAGGGGAATAGCAGGCTGAGGGTGCCATTACATGGAGCGCGGAAACGCGGAAACGCGGAAGAGAATAGTAACCAGATTTCCGCGTTCCGTTCCGTCTGTTTTGATTGCCTTGTATTACATGGAGCAGATTTTGAGCTTTTGAGCGGAACGGAAAATTATAAAATATTAATTTTTAACGATATTTATTGATTAAAATGCTTATATTCAATAGATAAGCTAAAAAGATAAGCATATTAATGAAAATTACAATTAATTAAGTGAAAACAATGTTAAAAAATGAATAAAAATATTTATTTGTTACCATATCGTTCCGCTTTTCCGCGCAAATTGTGCTTCATGTAATATAAGGAAAAAACATTCGCGGAACGAGCGCGTCAAATATTAAGTGGATACAGTATATCCCATCAAATTTTGGAGACGAGTGAAGGAGAACGTTTTTATATATTTCGATTATTTTATTATTTTAAAAGTAATAGTATAATAATGGATCCAAATATCATATTGATGATTATTATCAAGTATCTCATATAAGCACGGGATGAACCGATGAGATATGCAGAGATAACTATGAAAAAGGTTTTCTCAATGTATATTTTATATTTGCATTACAAGAAACTGCAAGGCAGAAAGAACCGTAAAATATGGGTACGGCCTATTTTTACTGAGACAAAAAGACTTCTTCAAGGTGACAGCTACAATGTACTTGTGGAGATGCATTTGGGAGATCCTGAAAAATATTTCAACTATGTCAGAATGTCTCCAAAAATAACAAGCTACTATGTTTATTAAGTACTAAAAAGCATTCAAATACTTACAGGACCATCCATTTACAAAGTTTTTATATTTTCTATACACTTTTGTTGAGTTTTGTTGAGACGGTAACGGATTCCGCAGATTCCGCCCAAATGTGCGGAAAGAAACGACTCAATTCGCGGAAACGCGGAATAGTTACTTTTCTAGTTACAATTCTCTTCCGTGTTTCCGCGTTTCCGCGTTTCCGCGCTCCATGTAATGGCACTCTGAAAAATGTCGGAAGGAAGTGAGAAAGAAAATCGTAGTTGCCTCTTTCTTGTGAGTAACTACACATACAAGCATCGTGTCTGTAGATATACATACTTTTGTGTACACACACATTGTGACTAATGTAACCTTATTTTTCATTGGGCCAAACCGGTAAGCCGTGCATGCGCATTTTTGAACAGTTACAAGAGAGAAGCAACTATGATTTTCTTTCTCACTTCCTTCCGACATGTTTTTCTATCGGGAAACAAAGGCATTCCCCTTCCATTTATATACGTTCTAAGATTAAACCATGGACGTAAGAAATATCTGGGGGCCTATTACGGTTCTTGAAACAAAGTAAAAATTATAAAAGTGAACAGATTTACTAGATTTTGACAAGTAAAATTGTAGATACTCTAGTGAATTTCCTCATTTTTGTAATTTTCACTTCGTTTCAAAAACCATAATAGGCTCCCTGGACAGAGCACAAGGGACATTTTCGGGCGCGGGGTATAGAGACTGAGGAGTGAGAAGAAATCTCGGTGTGGCCATCTTGGTTGTTCGATATCTTACGTGATTTTAACTGTTAAGACGTTACAATAGACCGAAATCCGTGTAATTATTGGCTGCTCCGCCATCTTGGTTGTTCATATCCGTTAAGGCCATCACACACAAAATTCCGAAAAGACGTAGAACGTAAGCGTAAGAAAATCGACCAATTCCAATTGAGTATTTGGCTCTCCGTAACCCCTCCACTTTTATGGAAAGCCCAATATTCGATTGGGATTGGTCAATTTTCTTATACTTACGTTTTATGTCCTTTCGAAATTTTGTGTGGGATAGCCTTTACCATAGACATAGTATATCTAGACCGAGTGTTGAGGAGTGAGGACCAAGGTGCACGTAGAAAAGGACATACTCTGTTCCGTGCCCCTTGTGCTCTCTCACTCGCATGTAGCATAGCCAAAGAGAACGCTATGCTACGTGCGAGCGAGAGAGAACGCAAGGGGCACGAAACAGAGTATGTCCTTTTCTACGTGCACCTTGGTCCTCACTCCTCTTACATTAGAACTTTTAATCCCTTTTCCCCCTTTCCCCTTTGTCATCAAACTCGTGGCAATACGCTCCGTCCAGATATTTCTTACGTCCATGGAATATAATACCTACCCAACCCTGCTCGCGCATGACTATAGACAGCTTTGCTCCAACATCGAAAAGGTACCGATACGTAGTGTTGCGCTATTGCATTATATTTGATTATAGTGTGATATGACGCCGCGTATCTTATATGGACATTTCGTGATTCTGGTTTAAGACGTCAATGGCTCGCCGTTATTCATATTTGCAATAGTCTTAAGATAGCAGTGAAGGTGAGAGTCGCAACTTTTTCTCTCATTCTCTCATTCTCTCGCACGAGAGATTATCCCGCATTATTTCAGCATCCGAATTTCACTGCGATGGCTGAAAACCGGGATGCGATACTGGCTGATTTTCAGGTAAGCCAGCTGATTTTCTGCTGAACTTCGCTCACATAAACGTAAATGCTAATTGTTAGGTTATGGTTGTTACGTTTAGATGACATTGTGATAATTGGATATTTGAAGCAAGTTTTTTTCTTCTGTTTTTTGCGGAATTGTCACAAATACTCGAAACGAATCGAACAATCAAATATGGTCCTTTCACATTGGATCTTATATCTCTTAACATTGTAAATTTATAAACATTACTAAATATCGCGAAAACTATCGATTTTTTTGTTACGTCATTTTTATAATTTATTGTTTTTGAAATACGAGAATTTTTTATCATTACATAGATTTTATTTTAATTTTTTACTTTTATATTATATATTTTTTATTTTAATCAAGAGTATTATCGGTGCTTGTAACAAATACATTATTACGTTTTACGATTTAAAAAAATGCAGATTCTTAAATCGAATATGCCTCAAGAGATATCCAAGTATAAATTTTATATCACATTTGCAGGCATGCACTGGAATCGATGATTTCGGAGAAGCTATTTTATATTTGGAAGAAACAAACTGGGATCTATTGGTAGATATAAGTTATAACAAAGTCATAAAATTGTACTAATAAGTTTCATATATTAAGGCACATATTTTTTCATACAGGCTGCAATAAATAAAGCAATGCCTCAAGGTACACAACAGTTACCCTCTGAAATGACTTCGGATGTAGAAATGATAGAGGAAATTAAAGTAACACCACATTCTTCTTCTTCGTCAAAACTACACACTGCACAAAGCTCAAAAAAGATAGGGACAACAAAAGCAGATGCAGTGGAAAGTGCAAAACCTGGAACAAGTAGACCTAAAAGTTGCATGAGGAATAGAACACTTACATTCCACATTAACTATCTTGATAATGTTTATAAAATAAATTTGTCTGAATTATCCACTTTGAGTAAGTATGGATTATTGATAAAAAAATATTGTTGATACTTAAAGATTCGTAATTAACATAAATAAGCATAATTACTAACATTGGATTATATTTTTTAGAAGATCTTAAGCAATTTATATGGTATAAAACAAATATAGCACCCTGTCAACAACATCTTCATGGTTGGAAAAAGGAACCCCAAACATCGAATACAATATTGCAAACGTTAGATCTGCCTAGAGAAAATACATTGTACCTGTCATCATTATCACAAGATGGTGATTCGTCTCACGAGACGTAAGTTGTAAAATTTTACTTTAATGCAATTTTGTGATTGTTAATAATAGTGATTTTTTCTTTTTTTTTTTAATTTAAGGGTAAGCCTGTCGGATCGTATGATTCAAACTTACACTTTGAATGTAAAGGATGAAGTACATAATAAAACATACAATCTGAAATTCCCTGGTACACGTACTGTATTAGAAGTGAAGACGGACATCTACTCATTAATAGATGTACCTGTACGAAATCAGCAATGGAAAGGTTGGCCTAGTTCATTGAAGGATGATAATGTAATACTGGCACAAAGTGGGATTTGTTACCCCGAACATGATTTATCCGTTGGAAAACTTCCTGCGAAGGAAGAAAAGAAAGTAATATCATTCAGGATAAATTCACTCTTTTTATAACAATAAATTTATATATAAAAATTTATAATATTTGTCTCTCTCTCTCTCTCTCTCTCTCTCTCTCTCTCTCTTTCTCTCTTACGTAACGTGTCTGTGAACACGACAATACTCGACCAAGGCCGCAACGAAAGTAACTATAATACATAATACATTAGAAGACCATAGACATAGAAAATATAGAGACCGAGCATAAACTCGTAGGCAATGAGGAAAGAATCACAGAAGAGAGCATTTCGGTGGTGGGGGTAGATTTATCGCGAACGGAAGTACGTCACGCAGCCATCTTGAGTATCCACTTTTTTTGACGTATCAGCGCCGCTTGTAACAGCCATTTTAGCTGCAGATACGCAAAATCATGTCAATTGTGTGTCAAAAGTGTTAATTGTGTGCATAATTAGTCTAATTGTGAGATATAGAGCATCATGGTGCATTGTCAGGCTTGTGGCGGCCATCTTGAGCGTCCACTTTTCTGCTGATGTATATAGTCACTTCCGTCCGCTCGCTCAATATCAAATGCTCTCTCCTGTGATTCTTTCCTCATTGGGTTTAGGCGAGGGAAGTGAAACCATTGCGGGACGGTGCGACGAGGTAAATTGTGCCTAAATTTGATTGGCTATTATATTGCGCAAGCGCAGTGATGCTCGTATCTTCTGCTGTTGTCAAACTGTCATACAAATTTTGAAAGTTTGAGTGGCTGTTTATAAAAAAAAAAAATTAAAGAAAATAAAGAAGACGAAAAATAGGCAAAAGAAACAGAGAGAGAAGAAGATAGAGAAGAGAGAAAGCGAGAGAAGGAGAGACAAAAAGACAAAGGTATATATAGTATATATATATATACAGGATGTCCCATAATTCGCGGATCACCTGCCATGTGCAGGTAGAGCACATGAAACCGAGAAGAAAAGTCCTTTACCATTTTGCGATTTTCGTGATATTTAATATCCATAATTTTTTTCATTTCAATGGAAAAAAAAATTAATCGTTAATAGAACAGTTCCATATATAAATATACTATCAGAAACATATATTTATAAATATAATATATATAATTAAATATAGCTGACATATTCTGATTATGAATTCTGATTATTTACACAATTTTATTTAAACAATAAGCAAAAGAAAAAGAAAAGGAGAAAGAAGAAAGAAAGCAGGAGAAGGAGAGACAAATAGAGTATATAAGGTATATATTATAAATTATAATTAGTGCATAATTAACTAAAATAATATTTGTTATTTAACATTCACAAAATTTTTCATTTTAATGGAAAAAAATCATTAATAGAGTAGTTCTATATATAAATAAATATATTATCAAAAACATCTATTTATAAATATAATATATATAATTAAACATACCCACTCGGCATGTAATATTGCTGAAATACTGTAATGTTCGGAAATGGTACAGAAATATTTCATTAATATTTCAATTGTAACTTTGCATCCAAAATATTTCGGAAATGTACCTGTATCATGTTGTTATAGCCCGAAAAGGCTATATACGAATTACTAGATATATATTATTTTAGAGATATATTATTTTATACGATAAGACATTGCTCAACGATATTATTACTGTAATTGATTTTAGTTTTGCCGTCAAACAAACATCAGAAAATGATGTTTTCAGTAATATTACCGAAATATTGCTGAAATGTTTTAGCAAGGTTGCATTTGAAATGATTGCGGACCTTGAAAAATTGCAGAAATGTTGCAGAAACGGTCGTGAAATATTTCTGTAATATTGTTGAAAGGTGTAATATTTCAAATGGAATATTGCAGCAATGTATCAGAAATATTACATGCCGAGTGGGTAGCTGACATATTCTGATTATGAATATTTATTTATTCATTCTTATTAAAACAATAGGCAAAAAAAACAGAAAGAGAAAAGGAAAGAGAAAAATAGTAATATATAAAAAAAATATTTTATCGAAGTATTAAAATGGTGTTATGCTGTGCACCTTCCTGTAAAAATAGATCAGACTGCCAAAACTGGAAGAAAAGAAGCGTGAATGATAATACAAAAATTTTATTTCACAGGTTATATAAAATTATAAATTGCGCCCTAAAAACTGCGCGTGGCTCTTTTGCCTTTTTACTCGGATTTTATAAAATAATATTATAAAATAATATTACTCTTTATTTTAAGAATAGTTGTTTCAAATATTGTTTTTTTTTATAGTTTTCCAAAGCAAGCTACAATCCGCGATTTGTGGTTAGATATTTTGGGTCTTAATTTATCACAAATCCCAAATGGAGCACGCATTTGTTCCGCTACTTTAAAAAGGAATCCTTGGACAGAACAAATCTTTCGAAAATTAGATTTAGACCAAATGCATTGCCATTGTTACGTCCAGACTCGGGGAAGGATGAGTCGACGGAAGGGCAACAACTATCTTTTATTATCCCAAAGTTAAACGTCTCGTGGCGTTTGGAATCGGGTCGAACGAACTGACAGGTCTGAAAAGCAGGTAAACGACTGAGTCGCTATTACGCTGGTTATTCAGACGTTCGTTCGGTGGTCCCTTTTCGGTAAGAGAATTTAATCTCTTTTACGCGGAATGGGACCAAGTGCGATCTTTCGTCTAGGAATGAGTAGGGGTTTAGTAACGAGTAATTCTTTTATTTAAATTAATAAAGTATGAATTTATTCATATTTTAAAATAAATGATAGATGTACATGATTATATAAAAATAAAAATAAAATATTGTTGATTATAATTTCTCGGTGAGTGCACGTATATATGTGTGTGTTTTCCCTGCCGAAAATGGTCGATTAAAACATAATCCGTTTTAATCGGTTTTAATCGGTTCAATCCGCGCCCGGATTAAAAAGTAATCGATTTTAATTCCGAACGAACTATAATCGATTTTAATATCGCTTTCGCGGATTATTTCCAATCTGAAATTATTACATTCTAATCCATATTGTTGTCTATCCAAATAAACACGAATAATCGAATAGATATTGTGGCTGCCGTAAGTCGTCACATTAAGCACAATCCGCGATACAGTAGCGCGATTCACAACTTGGCGGTCCACGCGCTCGCGCGTCCGCGCGTAGTTCCGGGCGGCGCCGCTACGCGGCGAAGGTCGAGCGAGCCAACCTGGAATTAGAAAGCGGTCAAGCGGGGATATAAGGCGGCCCCCTGCGGAGAAATCGTATATTTGTTTTTAATAACTGAGTCCGTTGTTTTAATTGCAGAAACACCGATTCAATAATTGATTGTGACTCATGATAACAGCAAATCCGACTTCACACTACATAAAATATTGTATAATTTCGGATTGAGGTGGATGTATATCACCCAACATTAACCTGCCTGAAGCGTACTATTAATTCGATATATAATTTCGATATATAAATTTGATTTGACTATTTTCAATCGGTTATTTCTTTCTTTTTCCGATACACAAGCACTTTATCATCATCTATTATTTGTCCATCTTCGTAATTTTTACACTTCGCAAAATCTTTATATGAATAAAACAAGTCTACTTGACATCTGTTTCTCACGTTTTCCATTTGCCTTCCACATATACCGAATTATTCATGAGTTTAAAAAAGTCCTTTACAAATCCGTTTTTAGCTTTTTGTCTAAGTTTTGTTTAAGTCAATGTAGGACTTCAGCCATGCTTTTCGTCTAAATTATATTAATTTTTTTATATCTTTTAATATTATTCCTTAATTAAGGCATTCTTGCAACATTCGGTAATCAATTAAATAATTATTCTTTGATTTTAATGATGTGCACATAAGTTTAGTGCCAGTTGTTATTTTACCTATACCTTTAGATATCAATTCTTTTTGATATTGGGATAATTCATCATAACTAGGCACATAATGTTCGGGCAACATTGGATGTTGTACAGTCTTTCCAATTTTATTATCATAAAAGTAACAATTATTAGCTAATGCATATCTATGTGGAATCATAGATATTCCACCCCTTATTCCAGCTTCATATGTTTCATACATTTTCCTATCTGATAATAATTCTAATGTTTGTTCAGTGTATTTTAATGAAGCATCATTAGCAAATTGCGGAGCAGATATATAATATACCGGGTCAAGCCCATATTCCTTATAACATTTTTCTCTAAAGTTGTCAAAAACATCATGTAATAAAACAGTATCTAATTTCAAGTATAAATTATGATAATCTTTTACAATTTTACATTTAAAATGTCTATATACTTTATGTGCAAATTTAAGCTTAGAAGGGCTCACATTTTCATCATTTAAAGTTGAATACCATTCTTTTTTTGTATTTGGTAAATATAACTCATACATTTTAGCATAAGAGCCCATCCATTCATACATATAAATTCCCTTTTGTAGAACTAAATGTAAATCTTCTTTTTCAAATCTCTTTAACATAGTTTTAAATTTAGAATAATCAACTGACTTAAATACCCCACCATTACATCTTTTACATCTCGCAATCATTTTAAGTACACCATGTTCGTTTATAGGAAGTAACTTCATATTTGTTATTTCTTGAACAGTTTTGCAGCGTGAACAAAAACAATCGTTTACGTCAAGTAAGTTAGTATGCTGTTAATCGCGGATGACAACAAATGTCCTCAAGTTGCTGGTAAAATCTCTTCTTTGCGGGTAACAAATCAGTGTTAACATGTTGCCATCAATTTGTCGTTCTTAGATTTAAAAATCACATGAGTTCAATCCAACAAACATAATGCTGTCGCACTTTGTTCCTAGTTTTTCAAAATTAGCTGCTTCAACAATTGTTGGCAACATAACAGCAACCTCACAGACAGTTGGCTATCTGGGATGTAAAGAGGGCAATAAAAAATATAAGAATGAAATTATTGAAACCTGTAGAGAATGCAATTCGAAAACCAACATTAAAAAGAAAGGAGATATTAATAATATACATATGGAGGTGCGATTCATTGATACATTTAGATTTATGAACAAAAGTCTAGATTCATTAGTTAAAAACTTACTTGATGTAAACGATTGTTTTTGTTCACGCTGCAAAACTGTTCAAGAAATAACAAATATGAAGTTACTTCCTATAAACGAACATGGTGTACTTAAAATGATTGCGAGATGTAAAAGATGTAATGTTGGGGTATTTAAGTCAGTTGATTATTATATATATATTGTGACATTGCCGTCTCGCGCGCGTCCGCCGAATCCCTCTCCAATCGAAAAGCGCGGGCTAAAGGGCCGCGCCAGTCGAATAATTGCGAGAACCGTACCGTTACCTCCAGAGATGCGTCATTAATTGAGATTCCGAGCTTAATATTAATTTTGTTTGTTATTTTCTTTTCGTATGAATAATTGATTGGGGAGCCTCATCGGAAGAACGAGCGGAAAGTCGCTGAAACATCACGGAAAATACAATCGGCGATCCAAGACGACCTTAGAGGAGCAAGGAGCCAGCAATCCGGGAATTCAAAGCATCTAACGTCTGGCTACGTCACGACGGGATCCGGACTCGCACGCGTGATGCGCGACGCACGGGACAGCGAGAAAATCCTCGCGCAAGGACTCAGGCCCATGCGGATCCGGTTGATGTGAGATCGAGAGCGAGTAATTTTGTGGCTGAGAGGACGAGAGCGTTGTGGCGAGAGCGGAAGGAGAGGATTCCGGCTACCAGCGGAGAAGTCCGGACGAGAGGACGTCAGCGTCGCCGACCCCGGACGACCACCCCAAGAGGAAAAGTACCGGTGAGGTTATCCTCTGCCAAATTAGCCACGCGCGATCGCGCCCGGAAATCGTCTCGTTCTATCGTCGTCGCCGTGAATTCGTACTTTGGTGTACGGGCTAAGCTCGATTCTTTAGTGTAGATTTTCGCGTCACGGCCACGTCGTCAAGCGATTCGAGCCCCGAAGCCTCGAAAGTACCGGTTTCCGCGGATCGAGACATTATCTCGCGTTTTTAATGAACCGTGTGTCGTCTCTCTGGAGATTCGGATTCCGTAGATTATATTTGCGTGGGTTCTCGCACGTCTAGCGTTTAAGATTCGTTCGTACTGTATGTCGGTCGTTTGAGTGTGAGTGTGAATCGCGTCAATTTGTTATATTATTTTTGTCTTTCGTTTGTGAATCTTCGCGTCTAAACTTTGAGTGCACCGGACTGCAACTTTCCTTCACGATTATTGTACGGGTTACGTGAGAGTTTGAATCGCGTAAATTCGACGTATTATGTCGGTTGTAAAGCACCGCGTCTCGAAATTGTGAGCGCGTTTTGTGAGAGTTTCCTCGCGATTCTTGCATGAATTGCGTGTGCGTGTGTGCCGAGTATTCGATTCTGCGTAACAGGTCTGCCCAAAATCGAAGCATGTCCGCGTTGTATTAGTTGCTTGTTAATCTTAAGTTGCGTAGTAATAATTTAGCGGTAATAGCGGGCGATAAGGTCGCCGTTGGCGAAGTGATATCGAGAATTGATTCGGACTTGCGCCCGAATTATAGAAGAACGCAATAATCAATTTCGTCGCAGTGCGAGGCGTAATTCCAGCTGAGCGAACATTCCGGCCGATATAACGGGTCGGTCTCGGCGTACGCACTACGGGGTTTCGCGCCCCGCGTCTAACACCCAGTCTCGCAGCCGCGTTTCTTTTACCGCAGCCGTATATCCGCGCGGTTTATCATTACTATTCTCGAGGAGCTTTTCATGATCGCCATCATCCGCATAATCTATGTCGACTGCATTATGTGCATCATCATGTAGCTCGACAAGTAAATGGTTATCTGCCTCGCGTCGCAATTGCCGGCATCTTCCTGTTCCTCCTTCATTTATTCTTTTCATTACATTTCGATGTCTTTGTTTTCCAAAACGTACTGCCTCCCCCATCTCTTGAAAAAAATCATCTCGCAACGGTTTTTCGAAATGCGAATTTTTACATACAGCATCTATAAATAAAAAAAAAAAACAATGATTCAATTCACAACTTCTTGAATAAAACGAGTCGTTCTACATATTTCAGGCAAAATAACTTCTTGCAAATATTGTATGGGTGTATGTGTCCATGAATAGCGATTTAATGATATACACTAATTAATTTTTTCCAACATACATTTTATTTTTAAATATAATTATTTAATATAGTTTTTAAGTATACAGTTTATATAATAATATTGTTATTAATTCTTTAAATTCATTTTTTTAAAGAATTTACTTATGCAAGTACATTACAGACTTCATATATATGTACACTTTAATATATATAATTTATATTAAATGTTTATAAAATACACTTGTATGTTAAACTCTTTATGTTTACTTTTATAACGTATTTATAATGTACTAGCACAGTAAATTCTTTAAAAAACTAAATTTAAAAAATAAATAACAATATCTTAGTATATAAACTATATACTTAAAAATAATTATATTTAATAACTTTATTTAAAACTAAAATGTATGCTTCAAAAGATTAATTACAGCAATTACAGGCAATTAAATCGCAAGTTATTTGTATAACAATTTAATAATATACATGTAATATATTTAACAAGCCAAAGTAACTTACCATATATTACTTTAATTAATTTGGTATCAAACAATGGGAGATTTCCGCGCTCTCCCCAAGCCGAGTAATGTCGAATTGTGTCATCAGTCATTGCTTCCTTCATGCAATACTTTATCGCATCATGTAGAGTGAAACCGCCTACAAAATGTAGATACTCGACCTGCAATAGAGCAATATCAATTTTTATTTCAAATTATTTTATATTCGTTTTGTCACTACTATAGTTCCATGCTTATCACTTTTTATGGAAAATTTACCGCATTTTCGTATTCTTCTTGCGAGATATTGTTAAAATCTATAACTTGTTGAACTGATTGTAATGGAAATGAAGGTGGTTTGAAAATGATACTCTGTGTCGCACTGTGTCGTTAATGGAAAGCACTCATTATGGCAAAGAATATGAGAACGCACACTAATATTATGTAACAAAACATGATTAAAAAATATTTTCTATAAAAATAATCAAGTTACTGAAAATCTTCCTTTGAGACAACATTGTCTAACTTTTCGTGCAGGCGCCTAACATGAAAATTTTTAAATATATTATTTGCATTGTGGAGGATAAGGAGATTGAGAAAAGACTCGAGTGTAGATTGTTTTAACTATTCGTTTATTTAGAATAAGAGGAGCGAGCGACGTCACGTGTTCCGCGAATCCGACGGATATCTTCAAATGCCCTGTTAATGACTGTCCTTTTTCGCGGTTCGGAAATCCTGATTAAGAGCTTCTTGCTAGAAACTCTCGCGAGAGCGGAAATCTTGCATGCGAACGCCGGATGGAATTTGGCGCTAGGCAGAGGACATTCGCGATGCGGTTAACGAGCGTCGACTCTCGGACTCCACAGAATTAACATTTACAATATCTGAGCACTAAATAATGAAAGAACACGAATTGAGATGTGACCAAATTGCTCGCCGCGAGATTATGAATGCGATATTATGCGAGACAATTCGGACCGAATATAATAAGACGAGTAAGCCTACTGCGTACGCGACACGAGCGAGAATAAGCGAAATGCGAATGCGAAATCGATGTATTTCGACCGGCTCGAATCGTAGGCAGACTAAATCGACCGACCGCGGAAACTCGCGCTCTGCCGATGTGAATAACAAGTTCAGTGATGCCAGAAACGGGTCCCGCGGTTCACGGCTCAGCAATGGAAGGAGTAACGCACACAGGCGCGAACCGCGTACATGTGCCACATGTACGCGATTCGCGCTTGGTGCGTTACTCCTTCCATTGCTGAGCCGTGAGCCGCGGGACCCGTTTCTGGCATCACTGACACACAGATTGAAACCTGAAGAATATAACAGTGTGTGTGTGTGTGTATGTGCGTGTGTGCGCGCGCGTGCGTGTGTGTGTGTGATTACAAAAGAATGAAAACAATATATTTTCCAGCGATAGGCTCATCAGTCTCATTAATACTGGAATCTGAATCCTCATCGTTGTTAACTTTCCACCATGGCATTAAATAACATTTGGCCTTCATTTCATTAGTAGATACAACATTAAAATTGTTACATAATGCGGAACATTTAAAAATACCGATTGACGAAGAGGGGACACCGACATCATAACAATCTTCGACGATTTCAAATTTTGTAATTATCAAATAATGTGAATTATGCAGTTCAAAAATATTGTGTACAATGCATATGGACGAATCACGAAGAACACAGCATCTATCGCCCAAGGAATCAACATTTATAAAGATGCACTTACTCTGCAGCTTTTTATATTGAAAATTATGCTCTGAAAATTCCAAAGGCAAAGGACCTTTATTATGTCTTCCAAAAACTTTAATTGTATCAACATCAGTTAAAGGTTTCAATTTCTCTCGTTTTTCTTTCTCAGATTGCCTATAGAAAAATTGTTGCAGAGGACGGTGAGGTTTTCTATAATATTTTCGAAAGAATTTTAGATATAATAGGGCCTTTACGCGGAGTGTTTAATAATGTTCGTGAATCTTTGGGAAGATACAAGAGATATGACAGTGATCGCAATGTCGTTAAAATTAGATTCTCTTGTATATGTGTAAGATTTCCTTGTACAAAAGATGCTGCAAGAGATTCTTGAAAATCATATAAAGTGTTTACTTTTTCACAAGTATTTACTCCTACACTTGAATTGCAATTCAAACTTTCATTAGCAGATGAAATGTTTTCTTCAAGATTGAGGAAACTACAGTTATTGACATCCATTGGACCGGAAGAAGTAAGTTCACTACATTGCTCACTGACATGAGACAGTTGGTCGACAGAACAATGAAATGCTGAGACTATATTACTTTGAGGATCATTTACAGTATCTATCAGTGGATTATCTAGTCGTACGTTATAATTCCTTTGATTGTTTTGCCGTAACAAGTTTAATATACGTTTACGTTGACGTGATAATAATTTAAACATTGGTTTTCGACTATATGAAATTTTACGATTTCTGGTTTTAAAAAGATTAATTTTGGCCATGTTAAAATTCAAAACTTGAAAGATTATAAAACTTTGAATGTAGTACTGTGTACCGAAAAATGCAAATAATTAAACACAATTAAATAAATTGTAATAGGATAACGAAACCGACTTACATTATGCAGCATGCCACTATTGCCTCTGTCAAAAGAACACACCACGGTCACTTTATGTAAGCTATGTACATACACATGAACCAATTTCAAATATGACTGTAGAAGTCCTATCGCTATCTGTAACACACACAAAGAGTACAAATATAATGAGTAACCAGCAAAGAGCAATCGCAGCTTATAATATGTAGAATCCGATTGAATAATTGAAATCTAACACAATAATGTTACAGAAATCGAATGAATAGAATAAATAAATGTAAATATATAGAATGAATGTAAGACTATCATTTTTGATAACAATGCCACATAAATAAGGATACACAGCTGTTAATAAACGTAATTTATTAAAGTGTTATTGAAAGAATGCATCATAAAACTAGACATTGATATAAAAAAATAGATTATAAAACTTTGAATGTAGCACTGCGTATAAAAAAATGCAAATAATTAAACACAATTATTAGGTGTACAAATAAGTTTCCGCCGTTTTTTATCAAAAATTGGGCATTTATTGTGAAAGAACGGAACCTAATGTTTTATTTGAAGTATTGTCCATCGCTTGCCACTACTTTTCCCCATCTTTCTGGCAGCGTACGGATACCGCGTCGGAAGAATGCATCATCTTTTGAGGCTATCCACGAATCGAACCAATTTTTGGTATCTTCATATGATGTGAAGTGTTGCTCAGACAGGCCATGCGCCATCGATCTAAACATGTGGAAATCAGAAGGAGCAATGTCTGGTGAATACGGCGGGTGGGGTAAAACTTCCCAATTGAGTGTTTCCAAATAGGTTTTGACCGGCGCCGCAACATGTGGACGAGCATTATCATGCAGGAGAATAACTTTGTTTTACATCTGACAATTTTAACCATAACTTACTGGTGGCGCCAACTTTTGTCAAACGGCGGAAACTTATTTGTACACCTAATAAATAAATTGTAATAGGATAACGAAACCGACTTACATTTTGCAGCATGCCACTATTGCCTCTGTCAAAAGAACACGCCACGGTCACTTTATGTACGCTATGTACATACACATGAACCAATTTCAAATATGACTGTAGAAGTCCTATCGCTATCTGTAACACACACAAAGAGTACAAATATAATGAGTAACCAGCAAAGAGCAATCGCAGCTTATAATATGTAGAATCCGATTGAATAATTGAAATCTAACACAATAATGTTACAGAAATCGAATGAATAGAACAAATAAATGTAAATATATAGAACGAATGTAAGACTATCATTTTGGATAACAAAGCCACATAAATATCTATAAGGTGTGACGTGACGTTTTTGAAACGTCCGTCGCAAGGATCGAATGACCCGATCGGGGGCGGTTTTTCGAGGGGCTGCGCCCTCTCTATTTCGGGAGAGAGCGGCCCAATCGTCAGATCGATGAGATCTGACTTTTGTTAATAATAGTTATCGCAAATGTAAGCTCGAGATGAGCCCGCGAGTTGGTTGTCGGCACGAGATCGAGCTGCGGGATCCCATCCGGCGGAAGGAAAGGAAGAAAAAAGAGCGACGGCCGAGAGCGGCAGTCCAGGACACCCGGGAAACAGGAGACGTCAGGTCGTAGTTGTCTAATATTAAAAACATTTTATATGGCTGACAAACATCGCTGCCGGTAAATTTATATTTCTTATGGCAGGAAAGGAGCGCGGAGGGCCGGAATAATCCGGCCAAAGGGGCGGCCACTCCACCCGCACGAAGCGAGGGAGTCCCAAGGACGGAGCGGCGAGCGGACTCTCAATCCATAGCGATTTATCGCGCCGGCGTGTCTCCTGCAGGACTCTCGCTCGGCACTGTTCGGCGAGATAGCGAGAAGGACGCAGACCTCTTCGAGCGTATCCAAAATTTCGAGCAAGAAGGAGATTTGAGAACTTCCTGCCGGTGGGACGAGTGTCGTCAGCCGATTTTGTTGCCGTTTATTTGTAGGTAATTAATTCGGACGAGTCGCGCCCTTAATAGTTGTCGAGCCACGCGTTTTTGTGAATTAACTTGGTGAATCTTTTGTTAGATTAAGTGGCACGGCCGACGAGCACACGCCGCTCATCCGAATTATAGAAATTAAGCTCTCTCCATTCACTTCGCCGCCGCCGACAGTCAATGCGTTAAAAGACCTATTCGAGTCGTATCACCGAGAAATTTATATTGTATTGAAGCGGATTCACGGGCGTGCGTAAAGTAGTTACCGGCGCATACGAGAGATTTCTTTAGTTGTCGCAGCCTAATTAAGTCTCGTACGGCGGAAATCCTCACGGCCGAAAAGTCGAGTTAAAGCGCGTAAGTCGCCCGGTAATTTAATACTGTTGCGCACGGTCGTGCCGATCTTCGCGGAAATAATATATTTTATTCGCCTGTAGAATAACCATTGTCGCCCACGGTTATTACTTCTGCGAACTGCTCTATACTCTTGTTTCACTTAATATATTATTATTGTTATCTTTATTTTTAACTTATCGAATGCTCATTTTTGCTCCCGTGTTCTCGATTCTCAAGATCTCTTCCGTTTCCCCCCGAACCACCCCCTCTACCATTTTGGGTAAATTGAGTAGCCGCGGAATTTTGCCGTCGCGTTAAATATCGGTCTCGCAATTGTTTCTTAGCGTTACTATTATCGTGAATGGTGCGGCCTGTCGTACCTGGCGCCCAACTCGGTTTTCTTTGTGATATACGAACTTTCGCGGGATATCGAGACCGATATTCGAGATACGCGCCGAAGGTGTGCCGTGGGCACCGAAGAACCGCCCGCCAAATAATCAAATAATTATTACTTAAATAATTAACAAAAAAAATTACGGTTACAAAGGATACACAGTTGTTGTTAATAAATATAACTTACTAAAGTGTTTATGAAAGAATGCATTATCAGTCAACTAAATCTGCAGTAAAAATTAAGTCGTGATATCTTTTCAAATCCAAAAATTCGAAGTTATAAGTATTAATATTGTTAAAAATTTTCACCTATTAAGTTATTGCGTCAGACACTTTTTGTCGTCGAGACAAAAAAGAGAACGAGACATGCATTATGGCCGACCAGGGTCTCAATTTTGGAACATGTACGACCGAAACTTTCGTATGCAATCCCTATTTGAATTAATAATTGTTTACGCATGCAAAAGTATGTGCTCAAGAGTTTGGACTCAGACCTTTGTCTCACAAGTACCGATGATATGCTACCGTTATGATACTTACTCTACAAAGGCACAACGACGATCAACGACGACTGCTTACTCTTACTCCTTATACATCCGCTATCCGCTTTCCCGCCAACGACTAATATATAATATACCCCTTGAATCGAATCAAGATTCTCATATAAGATCGGCGATCACGCGTTACCGCGATGCCAGTGCCATCTGAAGGAGTCACTAGACTCTACTGATATCTCACTAAAGGCGCGTTCCATTTAACGCAACGCTCGCGAGCATCATCTGTCTTTGTTTAACTTTCGGTGAACAACAAAGATGAAATGATACCGTGAGCGTTGCGGTCATTAAGTGGAACGGGCCCTAAACATCTTATAGCGTTTTCGATTGTAGCTGGTTTAATCGTTCTTAAAGCGATTAATGACGTTGTATCGTCTCTGCCAATAAAAAGCTTGAATTCATAGTAAAATATAGTGATTAATTGAACCGGGTTGGGTTAACTCGTTCATCCAAAAACGCTATTATTCTATTATTATTATTATTATTATACTTCATACAAATAGTATAAATCACATATATATTTTGCAAGTGTAATTAAAAATAAATATTCTATTTGTATATATTAAATCTGAAGAACTATATATTTTTTGTTGAAAAATTGTCGTAATCATATAACAATTTCATATTGTTGATACTTTGTTGACAACAAGCTGTAATTAAAAAACTTTATAGCTCGAAGACATATGCGCGACAAAGAATGATAATCATTATATTTGTATTGTTGCCGTCATGTTGTCGTCATGATGCTTTAGATGAAATGATAAATCATCAGTTATTGTCATGTTGCTGATAACATTATATATGTATATCGCTGATCGTTTGCTTTCGAAATTTCGTCAACTGATTGCTTGGATAAGCTCTAATGTTGCTGTATTCAGTAACGCGTTCTATTTCGATGTTAGCAAATATACAACAAACATATAACAACACATGCAGTGCATTAGTTTGTTAAATATGATTAATCACGCTTGGTTATCTGGGATATTGATATGTCATACTGTTGTTCATATTGATCAACAACTACATTTTTTATAGAAATTGTAACATAATTTTCTTTTGTGTTTGGCATTATATTTAGAGCTTTCTTATTTTTCTGCCCGTTTTCGTATTTAGCTCTTAGTTTCAAAATCCATCTTAGAAATAATTTAGAATCATATTTCAAATTATGGAATAATATTGGTACAAAACTTGGTAATTTTAGTTTTAAGTTGCAGCTGTCATGAGCTGCCCCACGATAACGCCCTGTGTAGTGATCATGATCTCTTACTTTTATTAATTTTTCATTAAATGTACCATTACAAATATGGCATTTTTTAGCTTTTCTGAAATTGTCAATATCTTCTTTTGTCATTGCTATTGGTTTATTTACTTTTCTAAGTTCATAATATCTTTTTGCATATTTAACAATAAGGTTGTTAAATTCATTCATTAACTGTTCAACACT
>NW_021853398.1:95996-98012 GCF_003651465.1 Formica exsecta
ATAAGGTTGTTAAATTCATTCATTAACTGTTCAACACTCCCATTATTTATTAATTGTGTTTCGTCTATTGTATCAAAGCAGAAACTATTCGGCTTATGTTCATGAATGACATTTTTCATAATTGATTTTTGTAATGTTGCTTCAAAATCTGAACTAATTGTATATGGATGATATTGCTCTGCACCTATGGAAAAATATTGTCTTTTTAATTTAGTGGGCATTGTTATTTTTTGTTTTTTATATATACACAGAGCAACATGATCATTATACTTTTCTTCTTTTTCTTAAAAATTTTCATATTTTTTCGTATTTTCTTTTATAATTTGTACAGGATAATTCATATTTAACATTTCATACTTCGATATATTATAATTGGAAGGTCTTTCTTTATTATCATTAGCAGGATTAAGTATATTTTCTATTGCATACTCAAAGCATCTAAGATTTTCTTGCTTCTCGCATTTAAATTTAATTTTAGTTTTTCTATTGTTAACATTAATGCAGCATCTTTTTGCTATAATATAATTGGGTAATTTAACATAAGTTCCACCTCGAAGAGGGGTATATTTATCGGACTGTAAATCAAGTTGAATAACTCTATCGAATGTAAACTTGGTGTTTTTTGCATTAAAGCTAGCAAATTTATTTAAAATGTTATTTTAAAATCTTTTGATTTATTTATAATCCCATCTTTCCTTTTTCTTGGTTGAGAAAAAATAATTTCATGAAAAGGAAATTGTTCGAATAATGACCCCATTTATTATGGGAAAAATTTTTATCAATATATTTTTTTTTCAGAGTTTTAAATTTGTGAGAGTTGCGAATGTAATTCATTATTTTCTCGTATTATTTTATTAATAAGTTTCTATAATTTCATATGCCATTCTAGTTTAAAATGTCTAGTCATGCATCGTTTTGAAACTTCTTTTAAACATACATCACAAGTAATTTTTTTATTTCGAAGTTTCTTACATTCATAGCACATGTAACTGATTCCATATTTTAATTTTTTTGCTTTAACAAAATCAGAATGTGGTTTATTGATTTGACACGAGGAACACTTTCTTTCCATTTATTAAAAAATTTTTTATTAAGTCTGTTTAAGAAGTGATTAGATCCATCTTTTTTATCCATTGGTTATGTGTATTATCAAAGCCTAGCCATTTAACATAAACTTGATTTCCTTTTCTTTTTAATATTTTTTTAACTAAATAGATGTTAGATGAAATTTTAGTTTTTTGTAGTTCTTGTTCATAAAAAGTTCCTTTAATCTCTTCACCTTTCATATCTTTAATATGATAATATGGAGGTATGTTTTTAAAAACTTTATCTATTACAAATATTTCAGTTGACCAATTAGGCGTATATCCTTTTTCAAACATATGCTTTAATTTATTAATTCTTACATAATCACACTTTCAATCGCGTCCTACGGACTAAGCCTTTCGGGCGCATCCTTCGGACTTAAAACTAGTAAACTGTCTGAGAAGACGTCTGAAAGACTAAGTATGAAGGATGCGCCTGAAAGACACCTGAAGATGCGCCCGAAAGGCTTAGTCCATAGGACGCGATTCAAAGTTGGTGATTATGTAAGGATTAATAAATTAAAGCATATGTTTGAACACATTAATTCTTTGAGTGATCTATTAAATCTTTCAACAATTGCAGCTTTTTTATCACTATATGTTGAATAATGATTAATTTCATTTTGTTTCATGAGTTTTTAAAAATCTTTATTATAAAATTCTTTCCCATTATCAGTTTGTAGATTTTTTGGTGGTGGTTTATGCGGAGATAGGTTTTTAAAACAAATACTCATTGCCTTGGATACGCTTTCTTCAGTTTTATTTTTAACAGGGATTGCCCAAGCAGCAATAGAAAAAGTATCAATAATTGTTAATAAATATTTATATCCCTTATTAATTTTGGATATTCCCTTTAAGTTACCCGAATCCATTTCAACAAGATCAGACTGCCAAAGATCATCGATTCCTAATGTAATAGTAGATCTTCTTG
>NW_021853398.1:99114-108282 GCF_003651465.1 Formica exsecta
TACCACACGAAAACAATAGAACTCCGCCATGCAGTAACTTAATGCCATATATGAAAATCGGGCACGAACTTATGCAATCATCCAATAGATGTTAGATAGAATTTTAGTTTTTTGTAGTTCTTGTTCATAAAAAGTTCCTTTAATCTCTTCACTGTCCATATCTTTAATATGATAATATGGAGGTATGTTTTTAAAAACTTTATCTATTACAAATATTTCAGTTGACCAATTAGGCGTATATCCTTTTTCAAACATATGCTTTAATTTATTAATCCTTACATAATCACCAACTTTGAATCGCGTCTTCAGGTGTCTTTCAGGCTCATCCTTCGGACTTAGTCTTTCAGACGCCTTCTCAGGCAGTTTACTAGTTTTAAGTCCAAAGGACGCATCCTTCGGACTTAGTCTTTTTTATCACTATATGTTGAATAATGATTAATTTTATCTTGTTTCATGAATTTTTGAAAATCTTTATTATAAAATTCTTTCCCATTATCAGTTTGTAGATTTTTTGGTGGTTTATGCTGTGGAGATAGGTTTTTAAAACAAATACTCATTGCCTTGGATACGCTTTCTTCAGTTTTATTTTTAACAGGGATTGCCCAAGCAAATTTAGAAAAAGTATCAATAATTGTTAATAAATACTTATATCCCTTATCAATTTTGGATATTCTCTTTAAATTACCCGAATCTATTTCAACAAGATCAGCCTGCCAAAGATCATCGACTCCTAATGTAATAGTAGATCTTCTTGAATAATTTCTCCTTGCTGGTTTGTGTAATTCATCAATAATATCGTTTTTACTAACGGTCATTTATTTCATTGAAGAATAACCGAATAAATTTATCTTCATTTGTTTTAAGTACTTTTCACGTGGAAAGTATTTCAAATTTTTAATAAAATCTTTTTCACGTAAATGAATTCCTTTATCAGATATTTGTTGAGCCCCAAATAAATGTAATAACTCACAATAAAAATTAAATGATAATTTATATTCTTCAAGCCTATCCATTAATTTTAATGATGTTTTGAATTCATTATCTAATATTTCAATTATAACAGATATGGCACTTATTGCAAATAATAGTGTAACAGCATTACCTGATAAACTTGATGCCGCAAATATCTCTTTACTAAGTGATATACCGATTTCACATTTTAAAAAATACTTATAACTTTTTCGATGAACATACATTCGTTTTTTAAAATACTCTTTCATTTATTATTAATAAATGTCTAAACATCGCCTAAAAATGAAACATTTTAATTTTATAGATAAATATAAAAGAAGTGATGGATTCTTTCCAGATGTAGTACGTGATATAATTCTAGGTGAATCGGGTAGTGGAAAAACATTTTTATCTACTAACTTTATCGTAAACAAATGGCTACCATATAGGCAATTATATGTTTATAGTCCATCTATAGACCAACCTACTTATGTAGGATTAGAGAAAGAGTTGGAAAAAGATAAATATGATATTGATTATTTTTTTGAGAGTAATTGGGAAAAAATTTTACCAGTAGAAGAATGTGCATCGAATAGTTTAGTAATTTTTGATGGAATGTTGAGAGATCAAAGTAAAATAATAAGATATTATTGTGAAGGAAGGCACAAAAATATTAGTATTCTCGGATTATATCATAAATACACTAAAATAAACCCTATAATTAGAAAAAATTCAAATCTATGGTTTATTTTTAATAAGTTTGGAGATAATCTCAGAAAAATACATAAAGAATTGGCTTCTGAATTAACTTATAAAGAGTTTTGTAAGTTCTGTAAAAAAGCTTGGTCAGAACCACATGGATTTTTGGGAATAGATAAAACAAAAAATGATAAAAATTTCTTTCAAGAAGATAATGAATTATTATTATTATTATAAATGGGGAGAAATTTACGTAATGTATCCTTTGCAGACAAAGGACAACTGTTAAATACTGATTCAGAATTGTCGAATGCTTCACCGTCGTCGTCGTCAAATACAGAACCGTTAAATACAGACTGTACTTATAAGATGTTAAATACAGACTGTACTCATAAGATGTTAAATACAGACTGTACTCATAAGATGTTAAAACCACTTAACAAACCTACGGTTCTTGAATGCAAACCTCCGGTTCTTAACATGAGAACGGGGTTTAATTTTGGAAATAGATCATTTAAAAGTACATATGAAATAATAGGTACAACTCCACAAGAACTGGCTGAAATAGAAAAGAAGCAAAATGAATTAAGAAAAACATTTCAAAATGCAAGAAATTTAAATACTAAAAAAAGTATAGATTTAGAGGAAAAAAATAAACCAATAACTTCTAGACTGGATGAAACGAATAAAGAAATTAACATATTGATTAATAAACTGGACTTGAGTCTAAAATCAGCGCCTGAAAGGCTAAGTCCGAAGGACGCCACAGATGTACAACCTTATCAAGATACTAAACTTGAAGAAATATTAAAAATTCTTAAAGGTTATACAGAGACTGACGATAGTGATGAAGTATTTGAAGAGACCTTCGAGCATCCTTTGGACGCGGTACCATTTATTAGCTCGAGCCATTTACTTAAAAAATCATCTTTTCCAGTGTCACCAAGGATTAAAGAAGAAGGAGGTCCTTTATGGAATAAATATAAAAACCATCTTTATGATGAAACGTTTGGATTCTGGCGTGACAGAGACAATGATGATAGGTTAATGATAGGGAATAAAGCTGTAAGAGTAACACAAAATGATAATCTTGTTTTTTATGAGGATAATCATATAAAAATAGTAACTCAACTTACTAATCCTTCAATTAAATTATTAACAGAAAAAAAGTACCATATAATTTCAAAGATATTTATAATGAAGATGTTATAAAAAAGTATAAGAATATAATTTATAAAATTAATGCAATTTATAGAGATAATGATCCTAGCAAAGGACCAGCTTCAAATAAATATACAAAATGGGAATATATTTTGAGATATTTATGGGAAGAAATGAGTGAGTCAAAAATTAGAAAAAGAAGTAAAAAGGGGGGTGGTTTTATTAATAAACTTTCAAATGAACTAACCGGAAAGATTCCAGAAATGCATTTACTGGGATATAATGCTTGTGGACCTTTTACGAATGTTGAGGAGAGATTAAAAAAGGGGTGGGAAGGAATAAATCCTTTAGATGAACATTGCAAACAACACGATCTTTTTTTATTACACAAACCCCAATGTAGATTATAGTGAAATAAAGAAATCAGATAAAACTTTACAAGAAGCAGTGTGGATGAGAGTATTATCACCAGATGCTAGTAAGCCGGAAAGATTTTGGGCGTGGGTTGTTACAAATGCCATGAAATTAAAAACAAAATTAGGAATGGGATACATGAGTGAAAAAGATTTGTTATCATTATTAAAAAGAGCATTGGAAATATATAAAAAGAATCCACAATTAGCTGAAAACATTAAAAAATATTATAAAGATCAAAATCATCCATATAAAACAGCTGGATTGATGTCAAGCAAGACTAAGTGTATTAAGAACTTAGGGGGTTTTCCTTGGTTAGCAACTCTCCCAATGATTTTCGCTGGCTTATACTATCTTATGAGTTCGGGTATGGATATATATAGAACAGTTAAAAAGAACAAATTTCTGGATGAAACATTAAAAGAACAGATTAGACATAATAAGACATCCGAAGGACGCGACGAAAGACTAATCTATGTAGATAAAATTCAGGCAGATAAAATGATGCCATTTGTACATTATAATTTCGATGTCCCACGTGAAGAAATTTTCAACATACCAAAATATCAGCCATCACTCTTTAAATATCGTTATTAAATGGAATTAAACCTATCATCTTATCAAAAACAAAAATTGAAGAAAGCTTGGTTTTATGATACAGGTGAAAAAATTAAATTGAATTCAAAACATGTTAAAAAAACAAATACTGATTATTATGGACTATTTCCATCATTATCTATTAGAAATGCAAATAAAGTATTTAGACAAATGGAAAATAATAAAGGTGCAGAACTCAGCCTATCTAAAAAAGAAGTTGAAAATTTAGTATTAAAAGCTTTATCAGATGATGATATAAAACAATATGTAAAAAAACTTAAAATACCTAATTTTAGAAACGTCTATTTAAATTTAAATGAATTACTTAAGAACATTAGAAAAAATGAGTGTGGTATTGTTAATCTTTTTTTTATTGGGTTTGCTATTTCAAAAATAAAAATCAGATATATTATTTTGATTCTGTGGCAGAAGATGCGTTTATAGAATTGAAAAATTATTTCAGGGGAAATAGACTCATTATGAATACAAAGAAAGTACAAAAGAAAAGTGATCCAGCTATTTGTGGTTACTTATGTATAATAGTTCTTTATTTGTTGGGAGTTAAAAAAATAAAATGGGAAGATATAATAAAAACAATCGGAATAGGTGATATTAAGGATGTTTTATACTATATAAATGAGTAGTATAGGGGCCACTATAGCTAGACACAACAAACCCCCACCACCGTCCCCGACCCCCTGCTGTGTGTCTATCTGGCCACGCCCACCACAGGTGCCTATGGAAAAAAAGAGGACTCGTGGACGTCTTAGTGATGCCAGAATGCCCACGCTAGCAACACGCAACCGTAGTGGGAGGGATACGCAGAACGCTCTGCGCATTACATGTACACGGTTTTTGTTTGTGTGCGTATCCCTCCCACTACGGTTGCGTGTTGCTAGCGTGGGCATTCTGGCATCACTGGGACGTCTACGAGACAATTTCCCTTTTAAATTTTTAAAATTTTTAAAATTAAAAAAATTTTTTTTCTTTAAAATTTTTTTTTTCCGGGTGAGTGGAAATACTCGGGGTTCGAACCTAGGTCCTCCACATTTCCAGACAGGGTCCTAGTATGCTGGGCTAGCTGAAATCTTACTAGAATAAGGAATAGATGTAGTATTTGTAGAGAGTAATCCGTTTTCCTTTTACAATTTTGTTATTTTTTTATTTTTTCCGGGGCGAGTGGAAATACTCGGGGTTCGAACCACGTGTGTAAGAATCGGCAAGATGGCGGCCGCCGAGGATGGAGACGTCACAAGAATAGAAGGGGTTGTAAAAAGCAAGCCTGTACAGGTAGCGATTACGATGGTTTTAGAGCTTTATGACGTCACTTAGGCGAGGAGAGAAAGGATAGGAAAATAGTAAATGTTTTTATATAAGCAATTTAAAATAAAAAATTTTTATTAAATATTAAACTTATATTTAAATGTAAATAATAATTTCGCAATGTACAAAACTTCGTATGTGACGGAAAATATGCAAATTCGCTGCTATATACATCGATAAAAACGAGAGTCGAGAAAAATTATCGTTCTATTATATATCCGTATGGCAGCGAACAATGACTATCAATAAACCTACGTTTTAGTAATACAGGCTCGCATACTTTAGTTTCGTCCCGTGTTACGATCTCATGAAACGCGGTGCGACGAATTGCTCTAAAACGTAGATTTATTGAAGTTCCAGCCAATTCTTCTTCGTTCTCTTCCTTTTCTCGTACTCTCTCTTTATTTAGCAATAAATTCCTAATACTATTAAAATTGACTAGCCGCGAATTTTCGTAATTTAGGGTTATGCCTTTAACTTTACATGACTCGTGCGTTCGACCGTCTGCTGCGCGTACAACATATGCATAAAATTTCGGACCACCGGACACGAACGCCTCGATATAGCTGCCGCTCCCGTAGCTCTCGAGTTCATCGGTCATATCGCCTAGAAAATTTCCCGTACATGGCTTATACTCGTTCGGGTCACCGCTGCTCACGTAAATACAAGAATCCGTATCATAATACAAAACGCGACGATCTAATCGCTTTAGATAAGAATATAACGTTAAACGAGCTTGTGCCATCGTATACGCCGCTATCACGACATTAGTCAGCGGGGAGGAAACAACAGCTTCTTGTCGCAATTGCCATGAAACATATATTACCTCATCGTTTACGGGTAATATGTCGGTTATTTCATGCTCGGGACTTGTCAGCAATGCTATAAAACGTTGCAGCGTTCTCACGACCTCGGTATTAGGTAAATTGGACCGCTGACCAAATTTGCCCCAAAAAGAATTTAAGCACAGTTTCGCGATAGAACGTAAACCGGGGTTCCGCGCGACGTTACGTTTATCAAGAACGATACCTTCGGTTTTCTCATACTCCCGCAGATATCTTTCTTTAGCATTGTATTAAAATTATAATTCGGTGCCCTCCCGATTAATGCAAAACATTCCTCGCCGACATAAATATCAGGATGACCGATCGGGAAAGGCGTCTCTGTATCAGGCGTTTCGTAATATCCATCGACGAGCGTACCGTCGTTTGTACGATATTCGCGTGCGCGCCCTGCGTGCTTTATAGAATGTCCGAGCTCACGTTCCATCCTTATCAACCACTGCAGAGCTTTACGGGAATGATTGGTTGCTTTTCTGTATCCGCCAGTTAGAATGACGCCTATCGTATTTTGTTGCAGAAAGTTTTTCCGGAAAACAGTCATGCACGTCGAAGCAATCGTCGTGCATTCCTCGAACGGACATACATTTCCACGATCAATAAAAATTTTTCTGAACGCCATACATGCTTGTCGAAGAATATCAACGTCGGTACGACAATAGCGAATGATCTCACGTTGGAAATCGAACACGGTGTTTTTTTGTCGCATATCAGCATGCCATACAAGAAAGCGTTCGCGCTCTTCTGATTTCATTGTCTCCGGAGAATAATAATGCGTGTCAGGCAAGGGGCCGATATATGACTGATTTTCGACAGTGTTAAACAAATGCGGAAAAATGCCTTTATCCGACGTATCCTGTAATCCGAAAGCCTTCGGTAACTCGGATAAGCGCATCGGCATATAATTAACACTGTCGATGAATTTCGTATGTCCTACCGTTAACACCACGATCTTTGTACCGTTTAATATTAATTTAGGTTCTAAGTTATTACGATTTTCAACAATATACTTTAAAATAAATTGCGCGTCGAACGCTTTCGCATTATGCGCTATGCAAATGATCCGCTTAAAGTATTTTGTCGTACGCGTTGCAAAATCGACAAATTGTTTCACAGGATCGTGTCGAAATACGAACTCTCGCACCCCGCACCATCGGCATCTCGCGGACAAATTATTTTCTTTCACGCACGCTTCGCAAATTTGTTGCGCCACGCAAAGAGTGGAAACGTGTTTTTTTACGGTCGACGTAGCTTCGAGTGATTCGTCTTGTCGCGTTTCAAAATCGTAAAATACGAATGCTACACGCTCTTTCTTGCTTGTGCATGCACGCTCGTTTGCCACTTTACCGTCAAGTTCAGTGCTCTCCTCTGTGCTTCGCATAACTGTCATCGCCGGAGCCATTGCCGATGATGAAGACGACGGTTTGGTAGAGGAACCGTTATCACATCGAAGAGGTTGCATGTAGCACAAATGATTCTCAGGCTTTGGTGAACAGCATAATTTGCAGTAAGAAACACCGCATTCGTGTCTCGTACCAAATTTAACGATGCGTCCGCATCCGTCGCAAAATCGCACGACATTGCAGATACTTTCAGATGATTTACCGTTGTACGATTTTACGCTGCAATGACGCTCGAAACACTCCTTACCGAAAAATGCACGATTACACGCGTTGCATTTTATACTTCCGGACTGCTTACACGACGTCACAGTGAAACATCGAGGGCATTTATTTGGACAGCGATGACCCGTTTTATCGTTCCGATAACCTATATTACACGGCTCGCAATAATTCCTACAACCCGCGGCGGCATTTAAATTTACAATAGGGTTATTATGACGTAAACGCTCATAATACATTATATTTAAGCGTAACGAGGGTTCACGGTCGAGAGAAGCAAGTAGTGCGATTCCGTCGTACATCGGTTTCTCACCGCGCCCGAAAGTACTGAAATTATAAACTACAATCGCGATATTATCAACTGCGAGATATCGTTGAAAGCACTCGATTTCCGGAATTCCACATCCCTCTTCAGTTATCGTAACACCAGCGTTCCTAGTTAATTTTAATGCGAACTCACGTTGAAGCGGGGATTGTGTCTTATATTATTCCATTTTTCATGTAACTCACCCGTACGTAAGTTATCGCGTTCGCAGTAAATTCGCGCTACTACGAGAGCGCGCGGAAAACATAAATTGTCGGAATTATTTATTGTTACTATTGAGCGCTTCACAACGTCTTCGTTTGTTAATTTAACACGTCCGCGACCCAAAGGAACCGTGACATTAAAAACACGAATGTTAAAGTGTTCCGCGATATTGAGCCCCCCCAGCACTCTGCGCTACTGAACTCACGAGTTTCCAGTTATCCCCATACGACATGTCTCTAGCCGGACGAAAGGATAATCCTGCAGGGCCCTGAGATAAATTCGCCGAATGGAAAGACATTCCCACATAATCTCCCGGTTCGCATAAATTTAACGCATACGCGTGAATTTCACGAAACGCATTTTCTAATGCGTGATAAATATCCGAACCTTCACGTATCGGTCGTATCGCGAAACTCACTTCTCTCCTGATTATGCCGAACTTCCTAAATTGCCGCATATTTTCCGTCAATAAATCTACGTAATTAAAATTAATATTGCCGACCTCATGACGTTGTTGCTCCTCTTCCTCCTCCGGCTCCGATAACGCTGATAAATAGCGTTCACTATTTAACGTAGGCGACAAATTTGAGCCTATAATTATGCATTTGCCTAATACCTCTTTAAGTCCAGCGATTTTTGTCACTTACTCACGAAATACACAATATCGTTATTTTCCGCGGAACGACTCGCGTTACTTCGGATGATGTCGAACTCGAAATTACCTTTTTTACTTCGACGCGGAGAATTTATTTAAATGCATATCCCCACTTTTTTCCAAAAAGGAACGCCGTTGAAAGATTTAAAATTTTTTCTTTCTAGGTAGTTAGATTAGTTTAAAGAAAACAAAAGAACGCCGACAAAAAAAACCCCGGTTTTTTATTTCTTTTAAGAAAAAAGTAGACAAAAAATATTTTATTTTTTATTACGTTATTACATTATTTACTTAGTTTTATTGCTTAGGTGTTTTTATTATAGAGGTGTCAAAGTAAAGACTTTGTTGTGAAAATCTTTTAAAATTTTCGTAGAAGGGCTA
>NW_021853398.1:115917-119047 GCF_003651465.1 Formica exsecta
ATTATAAACTACAATTGCGATATTATCAACTGCGAGATATCGTTGAAAGCGCTCGATTTCCGGAATTCCACATCCCTCTTCAGTTATCGTAACACCAGCGTTCCTAGTTAATTGTAATGCGAACTCGCGTTGAAGCGGGGATTGCATGTGTCTTATATTATTCCATTTTTCATGTAACTCACCCGTACGTAAGTTACCGCGTTCGCAGTAAATTCGCGCTACTACGAGAGCGCGCGGAAAACATAAATTGTCGGAATTATTTATTGTTACTATTGAGCGCTTCACAACGTCTTCGTTTGTTAATTTAACATGTCCGCGACCCGAAGGAACCGTGACATTAAAAACACGAATGTTAAAGTGTTCCGCGATATCGAGCCCCCCAGCACTCTGCGCTACTGAACTCACGAGTTTCCAGATATCCTCATACGACATGTCTCTAGCCGGACGAAAGGATAATCCTGCAGGGCCCTGAGATAAATTCGTCGAATGGAAAGACATTCCCACATAATCTCCCGGTTCGCATAAATTTAACGCATACGCGTGAATTTCACGAAACGCATTTTCTAATGCGTGATAAATATTCGAACCTTCACGTATCGGTCGTATCGCGAAACTCACTTCTCTCCCGATTATGCCGAACCTCCTAAATTGTCGCATATTTTCCGTCAATAAATCTACGTAATTAAAATTAATATCGCCGACCTCATGACGTTGTTGCTCCTCTTCCACCTCCGGCTCCTCTTCACCATCTTCTGTCTCCGACGAGGGATTACAGCGTTCTTCACCGACGACTTCCTCTTCATTCTCATCCTCATAAGCTACTTCCTCGTTATTACAGAGCTGCGTTGCTCGTTCTTCAGGAGTCACTTCTTCACTTTGTCCACCACCGCCTCTCTGCACTGTCGAAACAAAAGAAAAATTTAATTATAAATAAAATAAAAATTACATCTATGTTATTTTTATTCTTTTCAAAATTTTGTATCTCACCTGGTGATGCCATGATATCAGCTTCGCTGTCGTTTTCATCGGAACGTGCTCTTCCTAAAATTTAATATTTTATCAATATTGAATATAGAATTTGTATAAAGATTAATATTTTTATTTTATTTTTATGCAAAACTTACTCGAAGGGCCTGTTTTGAGCTCTTCTTCAGCCGGACGTTTTCGAAGCTGAGAGGGAGTCTCTCGCTCATCAGTCGCAGTCGTGTTTCGATCTACAAATTATGATTTTGAAAATTTTGATTAATCACTGTCTAGCGTATTCGATTACATTACATTTGTACAATATAAATATAAGCATTTTGCTTACCGTTTAAGCGGTTTCCTCGATGGTTTGATAGCAGGAAGGCAATAAGGCCGTCTGCATCCTCCTCCTCGTGGTCAAATGCCTCGCGCATTTCTATTATCTCACCCGCGATATGTAACAACTCGGCATAATTGTCGAAATAACCTAGCCTATATAGCACAGCGAGTATAGTATTCGAACTAGCACACGCAAATGCCCGAAAAACTGAGTAATTTATTTCCGATGATTCGTCCGATAACGCTGATAAATAGCGTTCACTATTTAACGTAGACGACAAATTTGAGCCTATAATTATGCACTTGCCTAATACCTCTTTAAGTCCAGCCATTTTTGTCACTTACTCACGAAATACACGATATCGCTATTTTCCGCGGAACGACTCGCGTTACTTCGGATGATGTCGAACTCGAAATTACCTTTTTTACTTTGATGCGGAGAATTTATTTAAATGCATATCCCCACTTTTTTCCAAAAAGGAACGCCGTTGAAAGATTTAAAATTTTTTCTTTCTAGGTAGTTAGATTAGTTTAAAGAAAACAAAAGAACGCCGACAAAAAAAAATCCCCGGATTTTCATTTCGGGTGTTTTTTATTTCTTTTAAGAAAAAAGTAGACAAAAAGATATTTTATTTTTTATTACGTTATTACATTATTTACTTAGTTTTATTACTTTTGTTATAGCGATCCTAAAAGTAAAAGCTTTGTTGCGAAAAACGTTTTTAAAAATTTTCGTAGAAGAGACGGGATTATGTCAATTAGAAAATTATTCCTTTATAAAATTTTTTACTATATAATCTCTTTACAATACAATCTATAAAAATTTATTACACAGATGATAAACATTTATTTACGCTTTATAACATATTGTAAATGTATTTAGAGAAAAAGTTTAAAGAAAAATTTTTCCCTTGTAGAACAAGATTAAAATCACGATTTTTCCTGTTATTACAAGTTGTCTATGCAAACTTTTCCCCCACTTTTCTTTATATTTCGATATATAAGCATATAAGCAAGATGCGAATTCTTATTCATTTGAGTTTGCTCGTACGAAAATCTTCCTTTCGGCTTCGATACAAGAATTTGTCGTTGTTGTGACTAGTATTCACCCAGTTTTATTCGAAAGTGATAACAATGGCTGCCACGAAAGAAGTTTCCAGTGATCAGAAGAATCTAACCGATTTTGTTAAATCTACACACGTTTGCGATATTAGCAAATCGGACAACAAGATCAATATCGATAGAAGAAGCGAACAGCGATACTTATTACTATCGACAACGTATGCCCTTAATTCATCCTGCACTAAGAAGTTACATGTGGGGTTGCAAGTGACAAACGAAGAATGCTTTGTGCCGATTGTTAAATTAACTGGCAATTATATCGATGGAATTTGCTTCGATATGGACAGCTGGCAGCAGTTTCAAAGCAGCATGGAACAGATGAGGCTGTACTTGAGCGAAAATCAAAAAACTAGGCCAAGTCCGATTATCATCAACAATATTTCCATCGGCTTCACCACCGCTTACGGGTCGAGGGCTGTGATAGTGACTTACAAGGAAAATGCAGAACAATCTGCGAGTAATGGTGAAGCGGAGGAGCAAGAGCAGCCGCCCTTGAAGAAACGAAAAACACACAGTGTCGCTATCGTGATGCAGAAAGCAACTTTTCTCGGCCTGGAAAATATTGCGAGATGCGTGGATGCGCATTTGTCTCGGCTAGTTTGCATCGCCGACACCGTCAACACCTGCGCCAATTACTTAATGAACGAGATAGAATTAAAACTCCCATCAGCTTACATAGATCGTGAAATTATAAAACTCATAGTTA
>NW_021853398.1:124013-125110 GCF_003651465.1 Formica exsecta
TTAGTTTTATTACTTTTGTTATAGCGATCCTAAAGTAAAAGCTTTGTTGCGAAAAACGTTTTTAAAAATTTTTGTAGAAGAGACGGGATTATGTCAATTAGAAAATTACTCCTTTATAAAATTTTTTACAATATAATCTCTTTACAATACAATCTATAAAAATTTATTACACAGGTGATAAACATTTATTTACGCTTTATAACGTATTGTAAATATATTTAGAGAAAAAGTTTAGAGAACAATTTTTCCCTTGTAACGAATCTAATTTCTAGATGATTCTAGATGTTTTTCCGCGTAATTTTTAGCAAGTTGAACATGAAGATTGAACATGAAAAATCACGATTTTTCCTGTTATTTAGTTGTCTATGCAAACTTTTCCCCCACTTTTCTTTATATTTCGATATATAAGCAGCGCGAGAAGATGCGAATCCTTCGTTCGAGTTCGCCCGTACGAAGTCTTCATTTCGGCTACGATACAAGAATTCGATATTGTTGTGACTAGTGTTCTCTCAGTTTTATTCAAAAAAGTGATAACAATGGCTGCTACGAAAGAAATTTCCAGTGATCAAAAGAATCTAACCGATTTTGTTAAATCTACACACGTTTGTGATATTAGCAAATCGGACAACAAGATCGACATCGATAGAAGAAACGAACAGCGATACTTATTACTATCGACAACGTATACCCTTAATTCATCGTGTACTAAGAATCTACATGTAGAATTGCAAGCAACAAACGAATGTTATTTCGCACCAATTGTTAAATTAACGGGCAATTATGCGGACGGAATTTGTCTCGATACCGACACCTGGCAGCAATTTCAACTCAACATGGAACAGATGGGACTGTACTTGAGTGAGAATCAAAAAACCAAACCAAGTCCGATTATCATCAACAATATTTCCATCGGCTTCACCACCGCTTACGGGACGAGGGCTGTGATAGTGGCTTACAAGGAAAATGTGGAACAATCCGCAGTAATGGAGAGGCGGAGGAGCAAGCGCAGCCGCCCTTGAAGAAACGAAAAACACACAGTGTCGCTATCGTGATGCAGAAAGCAACTTTTCTCGGCATGGAAAATATTACAAGATGTG
>NW_021853398.1:125539-127316 GCF_003651465.1 Formica exsecta
CGAAAGAAGTTTCCAGTGATCAGAAGAATCTAACCGATTTTGTTACATCGATAGAAGAAACGAACAGCGTTATTTATTACTATCGACAACGTATGGTCTTAATTCATCCTGCACTAAGAAGTTACATGTGGGGTTGCAAGCGACAAACGACGATTGCTTCGTGCCGATTGTTAAATTAACTGGCAATTATATCGATGGAATTTGCTTCGATATTGACAGCTGGCAGCAGTTTCAAATCAGCATGGAACAGATGAGACTGTACTTGAGCGAAAATCAAAAAACTAGGCCGAGTCCGATTATCATCAACAATATTTCCATCGGCTTCACCACCGCTTACGGGACGAGGGCTGTGATAGTGGCTTACAAGGAAAATGTGGAACAATCCGCGAGTAATGGAGAGACGGAGGAGCAAGCGCAGCCGCCCTTGAAGAAACGAAAAACACTCAGTGTCGCTATCGTGATGCAGAAAGCAACTTTTCTCGGCATGGAAAATATTACAAGATGTGAGGATGCTCGATTGTCGCAGCTAGTTTCCCTCACCGACACCGTCAACACCTGCGCCAATTACTTAATGAACGAGATAGAATTAAAACTCTCATCGGCTTACATAGATCGTGAAATTATAAAACTCATAGTTAGTGGTAATTTTCAAGAAATTGAACACAATGTACAAACGCAAATAAAGGATTTAACATTTTTAGATGTATATTTCAATATTGTATTCGAAGAATTACTTTCACTAGGATTTAATGAAATTGCGCGTATAATTTTAAAACGCAATTGTTAATTTTACGAAAAAAGTAAAATTTATTATCAATAAACATGAAATTTTTTCCAACTTTGAAATTACAGAGTATTTTTTCTTTTACCCTTTTACCCCATCTCCTTTACTTCTTTATTAGCGTGCATAGAATATTCCAACGTAAATTAATATCGGATGATAGCCGAGCGTTAAACGAGTAAACGAGCTCTAGCATAAGCACGCATAGAGCACCGTCTATAAGCTCGTAAGCAACGGTGCTCAAAAACGCTGGCGCGAGCGCATGCCCGTGAATACGCTTACTAGCATCGTTCCCGCAGCTACTTATCAGCTAATCGCCCGCGGTGCTTTCCGCTTGTACGCGTGCGGGAAAACGCTAGCGCGAGCATGCGGCCGCCGCGGTGGGCCCCCCGGAGCGCGGATAAGCTTATTACTCAACACATATCTACGATAAATATTAAACATATTCGATGCGCGTGCGTATTTTTATGTTATTGTTATTAAATATTCTTGATTACTTTTTTATTTATGAGAGCGCACGTAATCGGCAAATCGTTCATTTCGCAAAATGGATGTACGGTGGAAACATCCTTGGACGTCGATCGTCTGCGGGCCTACGGGATGCGGAAAAACAGTTTTCGTGAAAACGTTTCTTCGTCATTTATCCGTCATGTCAGATGTTCGATTCGAGAGAATTTTATTTTATTACGCCGAGTGGCAAGATGCGTATCAACGTTTACAATGCGCCACGAGTGAAAAAGAAGAAGAAGAGAAAAAAACACAAAAGACCAGTTACGATAATAATGCTTTGATAAAATCGAAGAAAAATATCATCGAATTTCGCGAGGGGTTACCGCGGAAGATTATTCCAACGATGCGCTTTCGCCAAAATTAATAATAATTGACGATCTTATGAGGGAATCTTCGTCGTGCGACGCTATCGTAGATCTGTTCCAAAGGAAGTCATCATAAAAATCTCAGTGTTATACTCATCTCGCAAAATCTCTTTCATCAAGG
>NW_021853398.1:128348-128970 GCF_003651465.1 Formica exsecta
AGGGGGGGGCTCCACTTCCGGAAGATATAACCTAACCCAAACCTATTTCCGATTTAGTTTCGCGTCCGAAGCACAGGGCGATATGAAATGGACCTCGTTTCGCGCAGAAAGTTGCAAACCCATGTGAAATCGTTTAATTATAAACCTCGTTTCGCGTCCGAAGCACAGGGCGATATGGGATGAATCTCGCTTCGCGTTGTAAAGTATATTATTGCTAAAAAATTACCTTTTTTTAAAAAAAGTGAAAAAAAGGCGCCAAGTGCACGCGCACAAGCGCCTTTCGCTATAAAAGAACTGATATAAAATAGTGTTATTTTAACAAAAACACTGTCATATTTAAACTAAAAAACTGTTTTACAAAATAGTTGTTTTAATTTTCTACAAAAATAGTGATATAAAAATATTGCGCCAATTAATAAAAATTTATATTACAAAATTCATTTATTATTATTTCTAACATTAAAAATTGCAATGTGATCAAAATAGTGGAATATATTTAAGTGAAAAAAATTTTTAATTAAAAAAATTAATTTAAGTATAAAATAACTTTTTCATTAGAGACAAACTTGGCGCTGCCAAATTAAATATATGCTAATCTAATTAACGTGTTATTTATATTTTG
>NW_021853399.1:0-748 GCF_003651465.1 Formica exsecta
TTAGCGTATTATGATTAGCGCGAAGCATTATTGGATATTCATTGTATTCTTCGCTATCAACAATATCGTTGGAATCAACTACGCGTCGATGTCGTAAAATTGCCCGTCGGAGATATTTGTTTATAGCATGTAATTCGTACGATCCCTCGGGAATCGTAATTTCCTTATCGTCGTTATCAAAATAAAATTTATTATTCCAAGAATTCACGTTCGATATCGTATGATAAGTTTCAAAGTCCGTTAAACCAAGCTCGTAATCGCCATCGTTTAAATCTATAGCCGGAAAGTAGCTTACAGCAAAAACGCTACTCTTGCCAGTCAACGTAAGCGTGAGTGACATACTGGAAAACTGTCGAACGAATACTGAGACGGTGAATTGTCAGGCTTTAAATTCATATCGATCATCAACCGTTTGAAGAAATCGAAGACACAATTGTCCACAAATACTTTGATTATAATTTTGATAGGCCGTGTGATTGTATTCTATATTTGCAACATTCTGTCCAAAATATCGCACTAATTCCTTGGGCGGTCGAAGATTTCCAAAACTATCGAAATATACTACACGATCTCCCCTCTTTGCATACGCAACCCAATGAGTACCGAAACCATCGACGTCATCCAAATTGACGATACCGCTCTCAGTTCGCCGTACACTACACCGTTTTAAAGTACTGCGCATGAAAACGCCTCTAAAAAATGATATACGCATACGTCTTGCAAGTTGTTCCAATTGTACATTGGTCGT
>NW_021853400.1:0-433 GCF_003651465.1 Formica exsecta
GTATGTATAAATCGTACATCTATTCTGATATATATATATATATATGTGTGTGTATATATACGGGTGTCTCAAAGCACTCTTGACAACGTTCGTGAGCAAGTAGAGCACAGTAAACTGAACAGAAAAGTCTTGTAACATTTTTTTCTGTAACGCTTAATAAAGGAGTTATTATTGAGTAAAGTCTGGCCAATCAGCGTCGATCTTTAGCCGCGCGCCTGATAGTGTGCGTGAGCGTTCCGTCGCTACGGCGACGCACACTAACAGACGGGCGGCTCACTGACGTGCGTCCGGCTAAAAGTCGGTATTAGTCTCTTTACTAAATGAGCAGCTTTCTAGCTTTCTTCTTGCATTTATAGGTATGTTTTATGTAACTGACACATATTATCCTTATACAGGGTGTCCATTAAGTGCATATGTATATTTTTATATTTTC